>NC_083578.1:89148908-89231408 GCF_027579695.1 Neoarius graeffei
ACTCACCTGACTGTAGACAGAGTTCCAGCAGCTTCCAGTTCAGAGCAGGTCTGTGCCTTGGTGGCTCCTGGGTTCCTGACAGTTTGGGTCAGTTATCTCCCAATAAGCTGTTCTTATGTACAATTTTTTTTTTGAACTGAACATCTTGAGATCTTCAGTTGTGTAGAAACGACTCCAAGAGACTTTCCTGAGTGTGTAAAACCATGATCCTCTTGGAACTATTCTTCTTCTTCTTCTTATTATTATTATTATTATGAGAGAGATAATTGTCCCTGCATAGAGTTAATGTTAATGTATAATGCAATCACACACACGCACACACACACACACACACACACACACACACACACACACACACACACACACACACACACTATACTTTATATAAATGTAAATTGCAGAGTGATGCATGTTATAATTCACAAATTAACTTTTTATACAGAAATACAGTGACACACACAGTACATCTATACATTACTATAGCACACAGTGATAACAGTGCACTTATGGAATATACACACACACACACACACACACACTTCCTAGTTTCCCGTGTATTTGGACACTTTGCTGTTGGCGTAATTAGCTTTCAGTAATTAAATGTTTCTGCATGGCCGAGTCGAGAGACAGACGCACCGAGCTGTGATTGTACAGGAAACTCTACACACACACACACACACACATACACACACACACACACACACACACACACACACACACACACACACACACACACCATATTTGTTCTTAGCCAGGAGATACTTGAGTCTGAATAAAGGAATTTTAATTGCCATGTTTGATTGCACTTTAGCCAGATTGTTTTCCAGTAATGAGGTGCTCTCTCGCTCTCTCTCTCTCTCTGTCACACACACACACACACACACACACACACACACACACACACACACACACACACACACACACACATACAGTTAACAAGAGCTAATTTAAACTAGACAAACACAGAGGCCACACCTCCTTCACTGACACTGACAGGTACATGAGCCATACCGGTACCTCACTCTTTCTGTGACACACACTCTCTCTCTCTCACACACACACACACACACACACACACACACACACACACACACACACACACACACACAGGTGTGAGGTAATTCATCTGTGATTTAAAGCATAAATAATTCAGCGCTTTAACACAAGCAGTGAGAGGTGACTGTGATATTTAACACACACACACACACACACACACACACACACACACACACACACACCTACCTTACACTGTACCAGCACAGAATAACAGAATGAATCGTTTCTGAAACGGAGCCTTGATCTTTAATTGTGGTGCAGGTCGAGTTTTTCTCTTCACACACCGCCTCCAAATCACTCCGTATTTACTGTTACTATAACAACCACTGTAACTATAAATGGATAAAAAGCAGGATGTGGGAAAAAAAGGTGAAGTATTTATCTCTGTTCTGTCTGTCCTTCAATCTGTACATATGCAAACAGGACCAGTCAAAAGTTTATACACCCCACTCTACTCATTCTCAGGTTTTCAAAGTAGGTCTTGTGAGTATTTTCTACAGTGTAGAACAAAACTGAAGAATCAGAACGACGAAATAACATCTGGAACGTCTGTAAGGATGTGGTAAAGAAAAAAAGTGTTAAAAATCAATATGTTTGATATTTTAGATTCTAAAATAAAGTATCCAGTGTTTATCTTGATGATGCTTTGAACATTATCAGCGTTCTCTTAACCAGCTTCATGAGGTCGTCACCTGGAATACTTTCATTTAACAGCTGTGGCTCGTCAAAAGGTAATTAGTGGACGAGTTTCTTACCTTCTTAATGCGTTTGAAATCATCAAACAGTAAATAGTAAATAACAACAATACTATACTGTAATTAAACAGCACCATTCCACACCACGACTATAATAATCCATACAGTGTTATATCAAAAACCAAGCAACTCAGTAAAGAGAAACGACGTCCATCATTACTTTAAGATGACTTTAAAAAGTGGTTTTTAATTCGTAAAAATCATTAAGAATAAATATTTAATTAGAAGGTGTGTCCAGACTTTGACTGGTAGTGTGTATAGAGCAGCTCCTGAAGTGCCTTGTGTGTAATGTGTGTGTAGAGTGTGTGAAGTGGAAGACTCTATTAAAGCAGAGATTTATGGTCAGTGGAAACACAACGATCACTTAACTTTATAGGGCAGAGTAATGGAATCCTGTTAAAACACACACACACACACACACACACACACACACACACACACACACACACACGGGGCCATGTGTGTGCTTGGAATACTGATCTCTCACCGCCCCTACTCTCTCTCTCTCTCTCTCTCTCTCTGTCCTTCTCTTTCCCTCTCTCTCACTCTCGCTCTCTCTCTCTCTCTGTCCTTCTCCTTCCCTCTCTCTCACTCGCGCTCTCTCTCTCTCTCTGTCCTTCTCCTTCCCTCTCTCACTCTCTCTCTCTGTCCTTCTCCTTCCCTCTCTCTCTCTCTCTCTCTGTCCTTCTCCTTCCCTCTCTCTCGCTCTCTCTCTCTCTGTCCTTCTCCTTCCCTCTCTCTCCCTCTCGCTCTCTCTCTCCCTCTCTCTCTCTCTGTCCTTCTCCTTCCCTCTCTCTCCCTCTCCCTCCCTCCCTCTCTCTCTCTGTCCCTCTCTCTCCCTCTCTCTCCCTCCCTCTCTTTATCTCTCTGTCCCTCACACTCTCTCTCTGTCCCTTGTTCTCTCCCTCCCTCCCTCTCTCTCTCCCCCCTCCGTCTCTCTCCCTCCCTTTCTTTCTCTCTCTGTCCCTCACACTCTCTCTCTGTCCCTCGCTCTCTCTCTCTCCCTCCATCTCCCTCACTCTCTCTTTCTGTCCCTCGTGCTCTCTCACACACTCTCTCTCTGTCCCTCACTCTCTCTCTCTCCCTCTCTCTCTCCCCCTCTCTCTCTCCCTCTCTCTCCCTCCCTTTTTTCTGGCTCTGTCCCTCACACTCTCTCTCTGTCCCTCTCTCTCTCTCTCCCTCTCTCTCCCTCCATCCCTTGTGTTCTCTCACACACTCTCTGTCCCTCGGTCTCTCCCTCTCTCATCTCTGTCCCTCGCGCTCTCTCTCCTTCCCTCTCTCTCACTCTCTCTCTCTGTCCTTCTCCTTCCCTCTCTCTCACTCTCGCTCTCTCTCACTCTCTCTCTCTCTCTCTGTCCTTCTCCTTCCCTCTCTCTCACGCTCGCTCTCCCTCCCTCCCTCTCTCTCTCTGTCCCTCTCACTCCCTCTCTCTCCCTCTCTCTCCCTCCCTTTTTTCTGTCTCTGTCCCTCACACTCTCTCTCTCTCTGTCCCTCGCTCTCTCTCTCCCTCTCTCTCCCTCCATCTCCCTCTCTCTCTCTCTGTCCCTCGTGTTCTCTCACACACTCTCTGTCCCTCGCTCTCTCTCTCCCTCTCATCTCTGTCCCTCATGCTCTCTCTCCATCTCTCTCTCTCTCCTTCCCTCTCTCTCCCTCTCTCCCTCCCTCTCTCTCACTCTCTCTTTCTGTCCCTCGCTCTCTCTCTCGCCCTCTCTCACTCTCTGTCCCTCGCGCTTTCTCTCCATCTCTCTCTCTCTCTCCCTCTCACTCTCTCTGTCCTTCTCCCTCTCTCTCTCTTTCTCTCTCTCTGTATGATATACTTACAGTTGAATAATTAGGTGTGAAATGTGTTTTGTGCTGAATGAACGAGCGTTAGATTTTAGACAGAAGTTGGTTTGAATTACTCTCTCTAATTTACACTTTCTCACTCTCTCTCCTTTACACTGTCTCTCTCTGTTTCTCTCTCTCTCCTTTACACACACTCTCTCTCCTTTACACTCTGTCTGTCCCTCTCTCTCTCGCTCTCTCTCGCTGTCCTTTACACTCTTTCTCTCAGCACTGCAGCAAGGGGGCGCTAAAGTCAGTATAGTGCAGAGGCTAGTTTCTCCAGGGGTCTCATTTATCAGCTGTGAGAGCATATAGCGTACACAGGGATGTTGTTTACCATATATGGCAATTTCGGGGCGATTCTTTATGCAAATGAGCAGAGCAGAGCCATTTGGAATGTCGAGGATGAATCAACTTGCATCGTATCTCGATGTAACGCAAAAATGATTCGCCACATCATACAACATTTTGTGCTTCTGTGTCAATCTGTTTGCTAGCACGATAATTAGCGCTGAATCAGCGCGCTCGCTGGGAAACATCGCTGCTTTCGGAACGAGACGCGTCTCCAATTAATCTAAAGGTTAAAACTGTCATGTGACGCAGCTAGCAATGAGCTAAACAAGACATAAACAAGCTAACGTCAGTGATGTACACAATGTCTGGTGGATGATGGGGGGAAAACAAAACAATTGCAAACAATATGAAAACTGAAATCTGACTGTGTGTAGAGTGACATCATCATGACATCATCATCAGTGTTGTTTTTGTTGTGTTTTTTTTTTCAGGATGAATGTCGTAACTACATCAAAGTCCTGCTGAGTCGACGAGGCGGTCTGTTCATCTGCGGCACCAACGCCTTCAACCCACTGTGCGCCAACTACACAGTGAGTGTGTGTGTGTGTGTGTGTGTCTCCAGAAAGCTACAGTCTCATAAATAAATCGTGCGATTGCTCACAGTGTCTCCCACTGCGCCGACTTTCATCTTCTACACACAAGAGTGCCACCGAATCCCATCATCCCCTGCTGCTACACACACACACACACACACACACAGTGACAGAGACGAAACCTGACCCAGAGATGTATTAAACATTAGTGTAAATATTAATCCACTGCTCACGCAGCACACTCACACTCTCCCTCTGTCTTTACACACACACACACACAACTGAGCTGACACATGCTGTCTCACACACAAACATCTAAATGCCTTATTTACTTGCAGCTGACACACACACACACACACACACACACACACACACACACACACACACACACACACAGTCATTGCTCTCTGGTAATGAAACAGTACATCTCTCTTCACTTTTCTCTCTCTCTCCCCTCTGTCTCTCTCTCTCTCTCTCTCTGCCTCTCTCTCTCTCTATCTGTCTCTTTCTCTCTCTCTGTCTGTCTGCCTGCCTGTCTCTGTCTCTCACTTTTCTCTCTGTCTGTCTCTCTCTCTGTCTGTCTGTCTCTCTCTCTATATCTGCCTGCCTGTCTGTCTGCCTGCCTGTCTCTCTCTCTGTCTGTCTGCCTGTCTCTTTGTCTGTCTGTCTGTCTCCCTCTCTGCCTGTCTCTCTCTCTGCCTGTCTGTCTGTCTATCTGTCTGCCTCTCTCTCTCTGTCTGTCTGCCTGTCTGTCTGTCTGTCTGTCTGTCTGTCTGTCTCTTTCCCTCTCTGCCTGTCTGTCTGCCTGTCTCTCTCTCTGCCTGCCTGTCTGTCTGTCACTTTTCTCTCTGTCTGTCTGTCTCTCACACTTCTGTCTGTCTGTCTCTCTCTGTCTGCCTGCCTGTCTGTCTGTCTGCCTGTCTCTCTCTCTGTCTGTCTGTCTGTCTGCCTGTCTCTCTCTCTGTCTGTGTCTGTCTGCCTGTCTCTCTCTTTCTGTCTGTCTAACTGTCTGTCTGTGTCTCGCTCTCTCTGTCCTCATTCTAAATCAGGATGGAGTGTGTGTTCAGTCTCTGTTCATCGTCACACACAGAAGAAGAATCTCACTGTGACATCTCAGTAATAATACATCGTCCTGTGTGTGTGTGTGTGCAGGCAGACACTCTGGAGATGGTGGGTGAGACAGTCAGTGGTATGGCACGATGTCCCTACGACCCCAAACATGCCAACGTCGCTCTGTTCGCAGGTAAATAATAATAATAATAATAATAATAATAATAATAATAATAGGAAGAGGGGAAAGAGAAATACACTCCTGTGCAAAAGTCTTGCGCTCATGTAAAGAAATGCTGTCGACCAAAAATGGCTTAAAAATAATGAAATGAAATGTTTGAACATTAAAAAAAATACTATAAACAGTAATCAGTGAGCCATAATAAATGAAACAAAGTCAGTATTTGGTGTGAGACGACCCTTTGCTTTAAAAACCCCAAAAATCTCCGTCTCAGGTCCAGTGAGTGCAGTTTTATGCGGAAATGAGCTGTAGGTTTTACTGAGCATCTTCCAGAACCAGCCACAGTTCTTCTGGACACTTTGACTGTCACACTCGCTTCTTCATTTTGCACCAAAACCCAGCAGCCTTCATTATGTTTTCTTTTTTAATCTGAAAAGTGCTCTCTTATGGAATATGCTGCTCAGACATTTATAAACTTTTTTCTGTAGCGTTTAATTTTGTGGTGGAAAAAAGCGTTTGGACTCTAAGATGTTTTTGTAATGTAGAAGTCATTAAATAGAAATCTATAACAAAGTTTGTATGAAAAAAATCAGGGGGCCAAGACTTTTGCACAGTACTTTATATGAGAAAGAAGATGAAAAAGAAGACAAGAGGAGAGAAAAAAGAAATAGATGAGAGGAGTGTAGAAGAAAGAAAAGAAAAGATGAACAATGAAATGGAGAGGAGAGAAAAAGGGGAACAATAAGAGGAAAAAACAAAAGGAACAGAAAGAGAGGAATAAGAAAAGAGGGAAGGAAGAAGAGAAGAGGGGAGATGAGGGGAAGGAAGAGAGGAAAAGGAAAGAAGAAGAGAAGAGGACGAGGAGAAAGATGAGGAAATGAACGTAAAATAAAAGATGAAAATAAAGGAAGGAAGAATTGAAAAGAAGAGGAGGAAAAAAGGAAATCACACACACACACACACACACACACACACACACACACACACACACACACACACACAGATCCTGACAGACTATAAATAAATGAAATATGATGTAATATGTTAAGGACGTATTATTTTATGAACAGTAGGAGTATATTAAACCCATACATTATCACAGCGTGTGTGTGTGTGTGTGTGTGTGTGTGTGTGTGTGTGTGTGTGTGCGCGCGCGCGCAGCAGTTTGAATACTTTGAGCATCACAGTCTTGAGTTTCTGCTTTTTTAGTTTTGTGCTCAAGCAAGCAGAAGCGAGAGACAGACAGACAGACAGACAGACAGACAGTCAGCAAGAGAGAGTGTAAAGGAGAGAGAGAGGCAGATGGATGGAGAGAGAGTGTGTAAAAGAGAGACAGACAGACAGATAAATAGACAGAGAGTATAAAGGAGAGAGAGAGACAGACAGAGATGGAGAGAGAGTGTAAAGGAGAAAGACAGATAGTCACTGAGAGAGTGTAAAGGAGAAAGAGGCAGATGGACAGAGAATGTGTAAAGGAGAGAGAGAAAGACAGACAGACAGAGTGTAAAGGAGAAAGACAGACAGATAGTCAGCAAGAGAGAGTGTAAAGGAGAGAGAGAGGCAGATGGACAGACAGAGAGTGTGTAAAGGAGAGAGAGAGACAGCGAGACAGACAGACAACGAGAGAGTGTAAAGGAGAGAGAGACAGATAGACAGCGAGAGAGTGTAAAGGAGAGAGAGACAAACAGACAGAGAGTAAAGGAGAGAGAGACAGTGAGAGTGTAAAGGAGAGAGAAAGACAGACAGATAGACAGAGAGAGTGTAAAGGAGAGAGAGACAGACAGACAGATAGACAGAGAGTAAAGGAGAAAGAGAGAGACAGTGAGAGAGTGTAAAGGAGAGACAGACAGACAGATAGACAGAGAGAGTGTAAAGGAGAGAGAGAGACAGAGAAAGTGTGAAAAGGAGAGAGAGAGAGACAGCGAGAGAAAGAGAGACAGACAGACAACGAGAGAGTGTAAAGGAGAGAGAGACAGATAGACAGTGAGAGAGTGTAAAGGAGAGAGAAAGACAGACAGATAGACAGAGAGAGTGTAAAGGAGAGAGAGACAGACAGACAGATAGACAGAGAGTAAAGGAGAGAGAGAGAGACAGTGAGAGAGAGTGTAAAGGAGAGACAGACAGACAGATAGACAGAGAGAGAGTGTAAAGGAGAGAGACAGACAGATAGATAGACAGAGGGAGACAGTAAAGGAGAGAGAGACAGAGTATAAAGGAGAGACAGACAGAGAGAGACAGACAGATAGATAGACAGAGAGAGAGACAGACAGACAGACAGACAGACAGACAGACAGACAGACGGAATGTAAGGGAGAGAGAATGATGAGGATGAGGATGAAAATGAAAGGAGAGAAAAGAGAAGAAAATGCAGAGAAAATGAAAGGAGAATAAATGACTTTTGGGGGGAAAAGGGATAAAAACTAAAATACAGGACAGAAAGAGAAAAATGTTTTATTTAAAAGAGGAGAAAAAATGAGAAAAGTAAGAAATAGAAAAAATACAGAAAAGAAGAAAGAAGGAAATAAAGAAAAGGAACAGACAGAAGAGAAGTGGAGGGAGAAAGGAAAAAAGAAAAGAGAAAGAAGAGGAGCAGTCAGTAAAAATGGAAAGAAAAAAGAAGAGAAAATGAGACGGGGAAGAAAGAAGATGAAAAGGAGAGGAGTGAGGGAGGAAAGACATTCAGGAATGAAACAAAGCTGGAGGGAGGAAAGGAGAGAGAGAATGAAAAAAGATGAGAAATGAAGAAATAGATGTGGGGGAAAGATGAAAAAGAGGGAATAAGACATGAAAAAATGAAAAGTTACAGCAAGGAATGAAGAGCAGCAGGGAGAGAAAGAGGAGGATGAGCCAGTATCAACTGAAAGACAAAAAGAGAAGAGAAAAAAAGAGGGTGATGAAAAGGAGAGGAGGAGAGAAAAAGAGAGAAAAGAAAATAAATAGATGAGAGGAGTAGAGAAGAAATCAAAAGAAAGGAATCAAATGAGGAGAGGAGGAGAAAAAGAAGTTAAAAAGAGGAAGGAAAAGAGGGAGGGGAAGAAAGGAAAGAAGAAGAAAAGATGAAAGGAATGGAAAGAAGGTGGCAGGAGAGGAGTGAAAGAAAGGAGTGTGTGATGTGTGTCGCTAAACTTGTACTTCAAGGTAAGAGTAATGCGCGTGTGTGTGTGTGTGTGTGTGTGTGTGTGTGTAGGTGAAAGCCTCTTCACTGCGACGGTGACTGATTTCTTGGCGATTGACGCCGTGATCTACAGGAGTTTAGGCGACACGCCGACACTGCGCACCGTCAAACACGACTCCAAATGGTTCAGAGGTGTGTGTGTGTGTGTGTGTGTGTGTGTGTGTGTGTGTGTGTGTGTTTATTAATGTTAAAAGGATCCTGTGGCAGTTTGTGTAAATGGGTGGAGCACAGAAGGACGGCAGGACAGAACTGAGTTCACAAAAACTCTCTTTATTCAGCTTTCCAGCTGCACACACACGCAGACACACGCACACACATCAGCTGTCTGCTTGTGGAGAGAGCCCCTCTGCTCTCACTCTCTCTCCTTAAGAAGGGCGCGGTCACTGGGAAGACACACACAAACACATCAATTAACAACAGGTGTCGTGATTCTGCCACTTAACTTCCCCGACTCCGCCCTCCTGTCACAGACCGATGCTAGTCCACGCCCCCGCTGCCACATACCCCCACCGCCCGACTCAGGCCGGGCAGCCGTCCGGCCCACAGCCGACTCCCCCCCCCCCCAACGGGAGAGGAAGTCCACCACGACCATCTGCGCCCCCGGCCTGTGGATCACCTTGAAGTTAAAGGGTTGGAGTGCCAGATACCAACGGGTGATCCGCGCATTGGCATCCTTCATGCAGTGGAGCCACTGGAGGGGCACGTGGTCCGAACAGAGGGTGAAAGGGCGCCCCAGCAGGTAGTACCGGAGGGCAAGGACCGCCCACTTGATCGCCAGGCACTCCTTCTCGATGGTACTGTAGCGCCCCTCACGCACCGACAGCTTGCGGCTAATGTACAAGACCGGGCGATCCTCCCCCTCCACCTGCTGGGACAAAACGGCCCCCAGCCCTCTGTCCGATGCATCCGTCTGCAACATAAAGGGGAGAGAAAAGTCAGGGGAGTGTAAAAGTGGCCCCCCACACAGTGCAGCCTTAACCTTAGAAAAAGCCCGCTGGCATTGCTCCGTCCACTGGACCGGATCTGGTGCCCCCTTTTTAGTCAGATCAGTCAGCGGGCTGGTGACGTCCGAATAATTAGGTATAAACCTACGATAATAGCCAGCCAGCCCCAGGAACTGTCTCACCCCCTTTTTGGTCTTGGGCCTCGGGCAGGCCGCAATCGCTGCAGTCTTGTTAATTTGGGGACGCACCTGCCCGTTGCCCAAGTGGAAGCCCAGATACCGTACTTCCACCCGCCCAATCGCACACTTCTTCGGGTTGGCCGTGAGACCCGCCCACCTCAGCGACCTAAGGACGGCCCTCAGGTGTTGTAGGTGCCGCGGCCAGTCATTACTATAAATAATGATATCATCCAAGTACGCGGCCGCATAGGTGGCGTGGGGGCGGAGGACCCTGTCCATCAGCCGCTGAAACGTAGCAGGCGCCCCAAACAGCCCAAAAGGAAGTGTGACAAATTGGTGTAAGCCGAACGGTGTGGAAAAGGCCGTTTTTTCCCGGGATAATGGAGTCAAGGGGATCTGCCAATAACCCTTTGTTAAATCCAGTGTCGAGTAAAAACGAACCGTGCCTAGCCGATCGAGCAACTCATCAATACGAGGCATTGGGTACGCATCGAATTTAGACACCGCGTTGACTTTTCTATAGTCCACGCAGAACCGGACCGACCCGTCGGCCTTGGGTACCAAGACCACCGGGCTACTCCAGTCACTGTGGGACTCCTCGACGATGCCCATTTCGAGCATGGCCTCGAGTTCTTCCCGAACCACCTTTTTCTTGTGTTCGGGTAACCTGTAAGGGCGGCTACGCGCTACCACCCCCGGGGGCGTCTCAATGTGGTGCTCTATGAGGTTAGTGCGGCCGGGCAGGGGTGAGAACACGTCCGAAAACTCGGTCTGCAACTGGGCAGCCTCCGCGAGTTGGGTCGGGGAAAGGTGGTCTCCACAGGGGACTGGAGAGGGATGTGATGCTAATGTTCCTTTTTGAACCTCCGGCCCCAGCTCCGCCTTCTCTGGAACCACCGACACCAACGCCACGGGGACCTCCTCGTTCCAGAGTTTGAGTAGGTTGAGGTGGTAAATCTGTAGCGCCCCACCCCTGTCCGTTCGCTTCACCTCATAGTCGACGTCCCCGACTCGCCGTGTGACCTCAAAGGGCCCTTGCCACTTGGCGACTAATTTAGAGCTCGATGTGGGCAACAGTACGAGTACTTTCTCTCCCGGTGCAAACTCTCTAAGTCGTACAGGCGGGTTTGCCGTTCTTGGGCCTGCCGCAAATTCTCCTGGGTTAGTTGTGTGAGTGTGTGGAGTTATGCACGCAGGTCAATAACGTATTGAATTTCATTTTTGCTTGGTGAAGGTCCCTCCTCCCAATTTTCTCGCAGCACGTCTAAAATGCCGCGCGGCTTACGCCCATATAATAATTCAAACGGGGAGAACCCCGTGGAGGCTTGGGGGACCTCTCGCACTGCAAAGAGCAAGGGTTTGAGCCATTTATCCCAGTTACGCGCGTCCTCACTTACAAATTTCTTAATTATGTTTTTAAGGGTGCGATTAAACCGTTCCACTAAGCCGTCCGTTTGTGGGTGATAAACGCTGGTGCGGATCGGCTTAATACCTAATAACCCATACAGTTCATTCAGTGTTCGTGACATAAACGAGGTGCCTTGATCCGTCAGAATCTCTTTCGGGATTCCAACTCGGGAGATGACGCGGAAGAGCGCCTCCGCAATACTGCGTGCTGAGATATTGCGAAGAGGCACTGCTTCCGGGTATCGCGTTGCATAGTCCACCAGAACTAATATAAAGCGGTACCCTCGTGTTGACCGATCTAATGGCCCGACGAGATCCATCCCAATTCTTTCGAACGGGGTCTCGATTAACGGTAGAGGGCGCAAAGGCGCTTTTGGAATGGCCGCTGGATTTACTAACTGGCATTCGCGGCATGCCGTACACCACCTACGGACATCGCCGCGAATCCCCGGCCAGTAGAATCGGGCCATTATTCGGGCTAGTGTTTTATCCTGCCCTAAGTGTCCAGCCATGGGATTAAAGTGAGCCGCCTGGAATACCAATTCCCGGCGGCTCTTCGGAATTAAAAGCTGCGTGACTCGCTCTTTAGTTTGAGTGTCCTGCGTCACTCGGTATAATCTATCCTTCATAATCGCGAAGTAGGGGAAGGACGGGGTGGCGTTTGGCTGGAGCGTTTGACCATCGATTACTCTCACTTGGTCAAAAGCATGCTGCAGAGTCTCGTCTCGCGATTGCTCTAACGGGAAATCCGCGAGGGATTCCCCAAGAGAGAGAGGAGGAGCCGGCGGCTCCTCACTCTGGCGCGGAGATGACGTAGACGGCTCTGTGACAGCTGCTCCCGCCAAAGCGACACCGGGACCTCCCCCTGTCAAATGGCAGGACCCACTCTTGACTAAGTGTGTCATTAAACCCCGAAATCCCGGCCAATCAGTCCCCAAAATTAAAGAGTGGGTAAGGCGAGGATTAACCGCCGCCTTCACTATAAATTTTTCCCCTCTGAAAATAATGTCGACCGACACTAAAGGGTAGTTGTGAACATCCCCGTGCACACATAACACCTTCACCAATTGTGCTCCCCCCAATGCCTCGTCTTGCACCAGGTTTTGGTGGATTGAGGTCTGATTACAGCCTGAATCCACCAACGCCTGATATGTAGCCCCTTGGATATTCACCGGTATGCGATACGCTCCGGCCCGATCGAGGGCGGCTCCTGGCGCGTTGGGGATCCGAACCACCGCGCCCACCTCCATTATCGAGCACTGCTGTTGGAGGTGGCCCGGTTCCCTGCAGCACCAGCAAACCGGCCCGGGCTTCCTCTCTGCGCTGGTGCTCTGGGGCTCACTCACCTGAGGGGGGGGAGAGACAGACACAGAAGGGAGACACGGAAGGGCACCGCGGGTGCGGCGGGCCGGCTGAGGTGGCGCCGGCCCCCGTCTCCACGGTGGGGGAATGGGGCGAGGAGAAGACACAGGAGGAGGGGAGAGAGAGAGAGAGAGAGGAGAGAAGAGAAGAGGTTGTCTGCTGTCCTGCCGTCGGGACAGCCGCCAGATGATCCTCCGCCAGCTCGATTGCCTGATCCAGCGACGCCGGGCGGTGGCACTGGACCCACTCTGCGGTTCCCGCTGGTAGACGCGCAACGAACTGTTCCAGTACCACCTGGTCGATGAGTCCCTCGGCGTCGCAGCTGTCGGCCCTCAGCCACTGCCAGCAGGCGTCCCGGAGTTGCTGGCCAAACGCGAACGGCCGGCCGACTTCCTCCAAGCGCAGAGCGCGGAAATGCTGATGATGTTGCTCCGGGGTGCGTCCCACCCGCTGGAGGACGGCCCGGCGAAGGTCCGCGTAGGCCAGCTGGCGGTTGGCGGGGAGCTGTAGCGCGGCCAGCTGCGCCTCTCCCGTTAGCAGGGGGAGAAGGCACGCCACGCGCTGTTCCACCGGCCACCCCGAGGTCTCTGCTACCTGCTCAAAGAGCATGAAGAATGCCTCGGGGTCGTCCTGCGGGCCCATCTTCGTGAGGGTGAGGGGGGAAGGGCCCGCGGCGGTGGAGTTGGTGGACCCCGCCGACGCGAGGAGGTGCCGGAACGCCCAACGATCTTCCTGTTGCGCCAGCACCAGGGCCTCGAACCGTTGTTCTTGCTCCTTTCGGAGGGCGAGCAGCACCTGGTGCTGGTTCTGTTGGGCCGTGGCGAGGGCGTGGATCAGGTCGGCGAAGGTGGAGGACTCCATGGGGCTGTTGTCTTCTGTGCTCATCCCGGGTTTCGGCACCACTGTGGCAGTTCGTGTAAATGGGTGGAGCACAGAAGGACGGCAGGACAGAACTGAGTTCACAAAAACTCTCTTTATTCAGCTTTCCAGCTGCACACACACACGCAGACACACGCACACACATCAGCTGTCTGCTTGTGGAGAGAGCCCCTCTGCTCTCACTCTCTCTCCTTAAGAAGGGCGCGGTCACTGGGAAGACACACAAACACATCAATTAACAACAGGTGTCGTGATTCTGCCACTTAACTTCCCCGACTCCGCCCTCCTGTCACAGACCGATGCTAGACCACGCCCCCGCTGCCACAGATCTGTTTAATCATACGCTTTCCAAATTATTGCTCAATATTTTTTCCCGTAAAGGTTCTGTGTAGAACCCTGTAGAACCCGACGCCCAGTGAACACTTAAAGAACCACTTTGGAAACTCGGAACCTTCAATTATTTAAGGAACCTTGAAGGAAACCTTATTTTTAAATGTGTGTATTAACTGTGTGTGCAGAACAAACTCCAAATGTTCTTCCTGTGAATGTTTCCTGTATAGAACCAACACCATCATGGTTCCTGTCGTAAATGGTTCCTGGTGGAACACTTTTTGGAAAGCCAGGAAGCGTCAACTCTGATAAATGACTCTTCAAAGAACGCTGTGTGTGTGTGTGTGTGTGTGTGTGTGTGTGTGTGTGTGTGTGTGTGTGTGTGTGTGTGTTGCAGAGCCATATTTTGTCAGTGCTGTGGAGTGGAGAGAACACATCTACTTCTTTTTCCGCGAGATGGCCATGGAGTTCAACTACCTGGAGAAGGTGAGAAAGAAAGAAAGAAAGAAAGAAAGAAAGAAAGAAAGAAAGAAAGAAAGGTAAGATGGGACAAAGAAGGATAAAAGGAAATGAATAAAAATGGGAAAATAGGAAAAGAAAGGAATAATAGGAGAAAGAAAGAGAGGGATCAAATTTAGAAAGAAAGAAAGAATAAAGGGAAGCAAAAAAGGACCAGAATGCAGGGATGAAAGGAAAGAAATAAAAAGGGAATGAGGAAAAGAAAGAAAGAAAGACAGAAAGAAAGAAAGAAAGAAAGAAAGAAAGAAAGAAAGAAAGAAAGAAAGAAAGAAAGATGGGACAAAGATAAAAGGAAATGAATAAAAATTGGAGCAAAAGAAGGAATATTTGGGAGAAAGAAAGAGAGGAATAAAAATTTAGAAAGAAATAATAAAGGGAAGCAAACAAAGAACAAAATGCAGGGACAAAAGGAAAGAATTAAAAATAATGAGGAAAAAAAGAAAGAAAGAAAGAAAGAAAGAAAGAAAGAAAGAAAGAAAGGAAAAAGACTGACATTGGCAACATGCCACACCCCCTGTGAACATTGCCGTGAGTAACCGGCCAATGAAAATGCACCATGAGACGCTTCGGGGTTTGATCTTGCGCCAAATGCCCCACCATGAGATTACGTTAAGCCACATGGATCAGAAGTTCCCTACAATTCTTCAGAACCAACAATTGGGTCGTCTCTTGTCCTGCATCACTCGATATAATCTTTAACAGAAGAGTATAGAATCGATTCCTCTCACTTGATCAAGAGCGTGTCTCATCATCTCATTGTACCACTGCTCCAGCTGGGACATTCCTGCAAAGAGTGGTGGGGTGGGTCCCTCCACCCCCTCCATGCCCCTCTGACACGGAGTTGATCCAGATGTCCCTGAGACCTCCTCCCAGCCACTATCGTGCTGGTGCCTGCCTCCAACAGGATCCGTCCATAAACCTGCACTTCACTATCACCTGGCGTCCTGACCAGTTTATCCTCAGAATTAGTGGATGGTGAACCGAGGACGAACCGCCGCCTCCATGGTGTGTTTTTTTCCCTGAAATTAATTCTGATGGTCCCCAGTGGAGAGACACAAATATCTCCATGTACACACCTCAACACCGTGAGCTGGCCTAGTGGTTTGCATGTCCGCCTCTCGACTGGGAGATCGCAAGTTCTACTCGTGGTCGAGTCATACCAAAGACCATCATAAAAATGGTACCTACTGCCGTCTGGCAAGGCATGCTGCAGTACAGATGCGAGTGGGAAGTCAAACTCTCGCGGTTACCAGAGGACACGCTCCTCACTGTAACCCTAGCTGTATAGGCGAGAGGCCGAGGGCTATAGAAGTGGAGATTGGCGCCGCCCAAAGCACCTTAAGGGCCTGGTTAGTACTGGGACAGGAGACTGCCTGGGAAGACCATGTCCTGGCACAGGAAGGACTTTGACTTTGATTTTTGACCACCTCAACCTTCTCCAATCGTGCAGTTCCCAATAACTCCACATGATCCAGTCAGCTACCAGGAGAGTGTCCAGTGGCACTGGACACTCCCGGTAGCTGAGCGACAAACTGCTCCAACATCACTCGGTTGATAACATCATCGCTGTCAGCATGCAAGAGCTGACGATGCTGTTCCATGGTGTGGTCTGTGCATTGCAAGACAGCCTGCTTGAGGTCCAGGTTGGTGTGAGGGAGCTGTTGGGCTGCATGCTTGGGTTCCTGTAACAGGAATGGCACGGAGCACACTTGGAAAGCTCTACAAATGCTTCCGGGTCATTCTGCTGACCCGTCTTGGTGGGTTTGACCTGTGGTAGGGTTGTGGTGGCCGCTCGATCTGCTGCTGGACCAGGCTAGAACCTGGGCACCTACAGATCTGCTTGGACGTGGAGAAAAACCTGGAAGCGCTGCCTTTGCTCCATGCACAGTGCGACAAGGGCTTGGTGTTGGGTTTGGTAGATGAAGGTGAGGATCTTGATGATCTCAGCAAAGGGCAATGACTTCATGACTGCACTCCATCCTTGAGTTCTGGGCTTCGGGGCCAGTGTAACACTCTCATGGTTCAGGGGAAGTGAGGGAACAGGAGGCAGACTTGTGACGACTCAGGGGTGCATTTTCAGCACTTTTAATTCATTCTGCATACACACACACAGAGCACTGGGTTTGTCAACTCTGTTTTTCTGGTCCCTGGCAACTCTGTCATGAAAGCACACTGACGCACACGTGAACTGCCAGTGATTAGACCCAGGTGAGAAACATCACGCATTACCTGCTGGTTCAACCTGCCTGGTCTCTGTCCACGACTGACGCTCGACCACGCTCCACTGCAACAGTGTGTAATAGTTTTTACGTGTGTGTGTGTTAGGTGGTGGTATCACGGGTAGCACGTGTGTGTAAGAGCGACATGGGCGGGTCTCAGCGCGTGTTAGAGAAACAGTGGACGTCTTTCCTCAAGGCTCGACTCAACTGTTCCATCCCCGGGGACTCGCACTTCTACTTCAACCTGCTGCACTCAACCAGCTCCGTCCTGCAGCTACAGGGGAGAGACGTCATCCTCGCCGTGTTCTCCACACCCACCAACAGGTACCCCCCCCGCCACACACACACACACACACACATTTTAATACTTTTATTTGGATCGTCGCACAGGGAAGGATTACAAATCCAAACATTATTGGAAATATTCTGCAGATTGGCAAGTGTGATCATATAAAAATAATAAGTCCAGTAGTCTCTATGGATAAATATGACATCTCCGTCTCCAGATGGACAAGCTTCCTATTATGGCAGAAATTGAACAGTATCTGGCCAGTCTCTTTGCTCTTGTTTTGCATAATCCACACAGTTGCAAGCCTCGCATGACCAGTTTATGTATATGTCCAAGGCTCCCAAATACAAGAACAATTAATTTGCAGTTATACCCAAGACCCATGATTGATTCAAGAAGTGGCTGGTACTTCAACATTTTGGCATTAAAACAAGTGTCCATATATAAATCAAAAGAGCAGCCTATTTCAACAATGGTTACTGTTCTGTTTGTTTCATCAATGATGGTAATATCTGGAGTGTTTGGGAGATTATCCAATTGAACATTGTCATGATTTTCTGTATTAAACCAGTTGATCTGCACCGCACTGTGTTTATGCATATTTGTAGTTGCATCTAGAATGTCTTTAATGCTCTCTGAGATCAGGTCAACCAGTCGGTCATGTCTTACAATGTAGAGTCCTTTATAAAAACTACAGCCATTAAAGATATGGGCAGTTGTTTCGTTTTCCCTAGTAGAACAGTGAAGGATGCAGTGTGGGTCATGATTATGGGGATACCAGGTGGCCAAGTTATACTTCATTGGGAGGACTTGGAGGCGGGCTTTGATGGTAAACATTAATATCTCCTCACCAACGGAGCAGTTAGAGAGCACAGAGTGTGACAACGCATGATCTGCAAAGGCTAAACCCGCCAGTTTCCCTTGCAGCTTTAGACTGGCCCAGTGCTGTGCGCTCTCTGACAGCTTCATTTGGAGGATGAAGGCCCGCGCATGTTTCGCGGGCAGCTCTTGCTCACCGTCGCCTTGCGCATAAGTTGCGCATGGGTAGATGAGTGGGTCTGTGATTATATTGTCATCGGGTGTAATTTTTGTGCCGTCTAGTTTGCCCCATCGCAGATGTATTCCTGTGCGGATGCAAAGATCATTTAGATCCAGCCAGTCTGACCTCACACCAAATCCGGTTGCTCTAATATCCAGTTTACCGTTGCTCTTCACCTGGAATCCTAGAAATTGAGCGTCGGCATCATGCGCAACGGGAATCTTCCGTCGCTTTAGGTGTTGAAATAATGAAGCCCGGGCCATTCCTCAGATCTGTAGATCGTCACTGTGTAGCATGTTGAGCAGGTGGCTGGTTCTGGAAGCGGTGTAGATCCATTCGATGTTGGGTACTCCCAGCCCCCCCTTCCTTTTAGACTGAAAAAGTATGTCCCTGGTTGAGTGTGTGTTTAGCCCGAACCATTGTCTTACAGTTCGGACAGTTATGTTATTGAGTTCAGTGAGGGTTTTTTGTGGGAGATGAAGATTTGCAAAAAGGTGTTGAATTTTGGACAGGGCTATTTCTCGAATGGCTTGTACTTTGAACATAACGGGTAGGGGGGCTGAGTCTATGAGTTGCAATCTACGAGTGTACTCGCTGATGAGTTCTGACTGTTGATGTTCCCAGTCGCCTGCGACATTGAATTGAACACACACACACACACACACACACACACACACACACACACACACACACACACACACAGAGGCAGACAGGAAAAGACTTTCTCTTCTTCTCTTCTCCTTTCTACATTTTATCTATTTTCTGTCTCTCCTTTCTCCCACCACTCTTTCCTTAATTTTTCCTTCGCTTGTGTTTTCTTTCTCATAACACATGAGGATAACAGAATCCAGACAGTGTCAGACACACACACACACACACACACACACACACACACACACACACACACACACACACACACACACACAGACAGGGGATATGTGGTTTCTTAAAGAGCTCTCAGACAAATTGGCCGTGTGTGTGTGTGTGTGTGTGTGTGTGTGTGTGTGTGTGTGTGTGTGTGTGTGTGTGTGTGTGTTGGTGTGCTGTGGCCACAGCAGGAGAGGATTGTGGGAAAGTGGAACTCGGAATGAATGAACTGCTTAATGAGCTCCATATTGTCTGAAAGGCTTTTAATGACGCTTACCATGATATTTTACGTTCACCTCTCTCTCTGTGTGTGTGTGTGTGTGTGTGTGTGTGTGTGTGTGTGTGTGTGTGTGTGTGTGTGTGTGTGTTATCCTCATTACAGCATGTCCCTGTATGTGGTGTGTGTTTATCCTACAGTGTGTGGGATTGTTTTTGGTGCCGTAAGGACAATTTCATTCTAAAACACAGTGTGTGTGGAAGAATGTGTGGAGGAATGCACCATTTACCCACCACTATTTGCTGTGTGTGTGTGTGTGTGTGTGTGTGTGTGTGTGTGTACACACTAGGGTAGAATTGACATGAGAAGTGATATCTATGACAGACAGACTGTCTTAACTCGAACCTTTCCAGCCAGCTGAAGTAAAAAAGGCTAAAAGGTCTCGACAGGCAGCGCACTGAGGGCAACAGAACGAAATTCCAGAAGAGATGAGAGAGAAGGTTATTGAGAAACTTGTACCGTAGATCAGTCTGGAAAGGGTTACAGAGCCAGTTCTAATCCTCTGAGACAGCAAAGCACAGCGAGAGCCATTATCTCCAAATTTAGAAAACTTGGAACAGTGGTAAATCTTCCCAGAAGTAGCTGGCTGACCAAAATTCCAAGAGCACATCAATCAGGGAGTCATTTGGGAAATCCCAATAGAACCGAGAAGAACATCTACGGAAATGCAGACCATGCTCACCTCATGTCCAGGATTCCACCATTAGAAAGAAACTGGGCAAAGTGGGATCAATGGGAGAGGTATGAGGCAAAAACCAAAAAGAGAAACATAAAAGTTCATCTCACATTGGCCAGAAGAACACCTTGATTGCTATGAAGACTTTGGGGATCATGTTCTGTTGATGGATGAGTTGAAAGTGGAACTGTTCCACCTGGTGTAAAGCGACCACAGTTTTCTACAATAAGAACATCAGACTGAGAGTCACACATGGTGGTGGTAGTGTGATGGTGTGGGGATGCTTGGCTGCTTCAGACCATTGACATAATGGATGAAATCATGCATTTTACTCTCTACCAGAAAATCCTGAAGGAGAATATCTGGTCACCAGTTCATGATCAGAAACTCAATTGCAGCTGAATTTTGAGGCAACACAATAATCTGAAGCACAAGCACAAGTCCACCTCTGAATGGCTCAAAAGGAACAAAGGGAAGGTTTTGGTGTTGCTTGGTTAAAGTCCTGACTTTCAGATGCAGTGGCAGGAGGTTACACCAGCGATTTGCGCTCGAAAGCCCTCCACTGTGGCTCAAATTAAAAGAAAATTCTTCCACAGTGATGAGAGTCTGATCTCCAGTCATCAGAAGTGTTTGATTACAGTTGGTTGTTGCTGCTGAAGGTGACACAACCCATTATTAAGCTGGCGGGTAAGGGGAGGGTGCAATTACTTTTAGGTGATATAGGTGCTGCATCACATTTTTTCTACTTACCAATCTGTCCATCTACCTATCAGTCTGCCAGTCTACCTCCATGTCTGTCTACCTACAAATCTGTCAGTCCACCTACCTGTCAGTCCACCTGTCTGTCAATCCACGTACCTGTCTATCTACCTACCTGTCAGTCCACATACCTGTCTGTCCACCAACTGTCACTCCGCATACCTGTTTGTCCACGTACCTGTCTGTCTAACTACCTGTCAGTCCACGTACCTGTCTGTCCAACTACATGTCAGTCCACGTACCTGTCTGTCCAACTACCTGTCTGTCCACCTACCTGCCTGTCCATGTACCTGTCAGTCCCTCTACCTGTCTGTCCGTGTACCTGTCTGTCTACCTACCAGTCATTCCGTCAGCCTGTTTAGAGTATCTGTCTGTATACCTACTTACCTGTCTGTTTTCCTAACTGTCTGTCTGTCTAGCTGTCTGACTGTGGGTCTGTCTACATACCATCCTTATCTATCTATCTATCTATCTATCTATCTATCTATCTATCTATCTATCTATCTATCTATCTATCTATCTATCTATCTATCTCTGTAATGCTACCTGTCTCACTCTCTCTGAGTGTCAGTGAGTCTCATATTGTTTTACAGTAGAGAAAGGGCACTTTGTAATTTACTGAGAAAGAGAGAGAGAGAGACAGAAGCAGTGAGACAGCTGTCTCCATGCTCGCTGTGTCAGTGAAATGCGAGTCCCTCAGAGATACTGTAGATGAGGAAGTTTGTCATTTCAGGGGAAGTGAATGTGAAAAATAGATAAGGAGGGAGTGGGTGTGAACAGGATCTCAAAGAGCTCTCTCTCGCTCTGTGTGTGTGTGTGTGTGTGTGTGTGTGTGTGTGTGTGTGTGTGTGTGTGTGTGTGTAAGTTTGACAGATATTATATTTATGATTATGAAGAGGCTCTGAGTTAACAAAGATGGAATATTTTATTTCTTGACACTGAAACTTACAGCAAAGTGCACACACACACACACACACACACACACACACACACACACACACACACACACACACACACACAGTTACCAGAATTTTTTTCTTCCTGTCTTCCTGTCTTTTCCTACACAAATCCTTTCTTCTTTCCATCTCATTATTCATGCACCTAATGAAACTAATTCAGATAGGGGGTGTGGCCTAAAGTTTGAAGGCGGAGCTGCATGATGGTAGTGATTTACATCGTACTGTAATAGAATAATTAATTTATTTAATATTAAAATAAGTAATTTCGATAGTGATTCAGAGAGTAACTGAAAACTATGATGATGACTGAACTCCCTCTGTCTCTGTTGCTCTCTCTCTCTCTCTCTCCCTCCCTCGACCCCCCCGGTGCAGTATCCCCGGCTCGGCGGTGTGTGTGTTCGATATGGAGCAGCTCTCAGTGGTGTTTGATGGCAGGTTTAAGGAGCAGAAATCTCCCGAGTCGATCTGGACGCCAGTGGCAGATGATCTCATCCCTAAACCCAGGTACACAAAGCAGTGCGTGTGTGTGTGTGTGTGTGTGTGTGTGTGTGTGTGTGTGTGTGTGTGAATAGTTAACAGAATAATTCAGTCATTACTGAATAAAAGTGTAGAATATTTACACTGTAAACACCACACAGTGCAGTGACTCTGTGTTTACAGAATAACCACATCATCTCTCTTTCACACTCACAACTCAGTGTGATGGAGGGATCCATGACTGAGAGAGAGAGAGAGAGATACACTCAATTATTTTAAAGCCCTGACAGGCTTAACATTTAAAACTTAACAGTGACAGAAAGAAAGAAAGAAATAGAAAAAGCAAAATGAAGGAAGAAAGAAATAGAAAAAGCAAAAGAAAATAAGGAAAGAAAAAAGAAAGAAAGAAAGAAAGAAAGAGAAAAAGCAAAAGAAATAAATAAAGAAAAGAAAAATAAGGATAAAATAATAAAGAAAGCGGGAGAAAAGGGAATGAAAATTGAGAAATAAGAAAGGAAAAAGAAACAAAAAAACAAAACAAAAAAGAAAGATTAAAAAGCGGAAAAATAAAGAACACCCAAATTGGTTTGAACCTTGATGTAAAGGAAGAAAGAGAGAAAGGAAAGTTAAGGAAAGGACAAACTCACAAACAGCCTCATTAAAGTTTCATGTGAATGAAAGAAATGCAATAAAAATGAAAGGAATGATACGTGTGTGTGTGTGTGTGTGTGTGTGTGTGTGTGTGTGTTTCAGACCCGGCGGCTGTGCTGGTCAGGGCTCCAGGTTTAACTCGTCCACTTTATTCCCTGATGAGATGCTGAACTTTGTGAAAACTCATCCCCTGATGGACGAGGCCGTGCCCTCTGTGGGGCGGAGACCCTGGATCATCAGGACCATGGTCAGGTGAGATGCAGAGACTCCACCCACTGGGTCACATGGGGTCGTGCTGGACCACACCAGGTCACATGGGGTCATGCACAGTCAGGTTTATATTCACCACTGGGGGCGTGTCCCAAACCACACACACAATCATCAGTCTACTGTGGGCGTGTCCCAAACCACACACACAATCTGTCTACTGTGGGCGTGTCCCAAACCATGCACTATATTCATTATATAAGGAACATATACACCATCACGTCTCACTAGTTTCAATTCACTGTGGGCCTGTCCCAAAACACACGCCATATTCACTCCACTGTGGGCAGATCCTTAACAGTACACACCCTCATCAGTGGATGTGTTCCAAACCACACACCCTATTCCCTATATAGGCCACATTAGCACTATCAGTATGCTGTAGTATGTGCACCCTGCACTCATCTGTCTTAAATACGCTAACGAGCATACTCATTTATTCCGCGTGTCCTTAGGGCCCTAGTATCTGATTAAGCTTTCGGCAGCTTCATTTTCTCCGTGTCTTGAATCAGTATGGAGGCATGTTTTAATCATCACCCGTCCTCACGTGTGTGTATCAACAGATATCAGCTCAATAAGATGGTGGTGGACACAAACGCAGGTCCCCACGGCAACCACACCATCGTCTTCCTCGGATCCAACCGCGGCACCATCCTCAAATTCCTCGTCATCCATGACAGAGACAACATGGTGTCCAATGGCAACGTCTTCCTGGAGGAGTTGGAGGGCTTTAACCCAGAGAAGTAAGTGTGTGTGTGTGTGTGTGTGTGTGTGTGTGTGTGTGTGTAGTGCATTCTGATTGGTTGATTGGTCAGATGCTGTTGATTCATTTTCTATAACAGAAGCTCTGACGGTAGTGAACTCATTCTACATTTACATTATCGTATCCATAGCAACAGCTCTTTCACAGGGACTTGTGTTGTCGGTGAGATGGTGAAGGTTTTGTAATTTTATTAACATTTCGAAACATGATGACAAGCTGTGTGTGGGTTTTTTTGGAGGGAAAAAAAGAGGCCAATGAGGGAAGGGCCGTTTGTAGCTGCTATAAAATAATCACTGGTTTTTGGTGATCTTTTGCAGCATTAAATGTAATTAGAAATGGGTAAAAAATTTATAACATCATTATATAATAAGTAATAAAATGGAAAATCAGTGTGGTGTAAAAGGAATAAAACACTTCCTTCAGAACGTGCTGTTATAGGAAAATAATCAACTTCAGCTTCATCACACTACCCTGTCATTGATTATTTTCCTGTAACAGCACAACACCAGAAGTGCTTTTTTCTTTCCTTATGGAGGTTATCACGATGAAATCTGTACCAAGGGATGAGTGGGATAAACATACGAGATGCTCGCTGCCAAGAACAAACGCTTAGGCAAGATTTGCACTAGCATAGCAGCTGCACTAATTACACGTCTGTCCCCAAACTGTTTAGTCTGCACGTCTTTCTCAACTTCTCTCCCACACTATTTCTGCCTCTCTGACCTGCTCCTCTGTGTATGTTTTCTCCTGCTATCACACTGATCGAAAGAGATTGTTCGGAAAACTGTGCTATCACATTCTTCTGTCTCCCTCATTCATCATATTTTTTCCACTCAGTTTTTTCACAAAGACCCAGAAAAAAACAAGGTATTGAAAATTCCTTTGCAGTTTAACATCAGTTCACATCAAGCTGAGAAAAACTTAGAATGAATCTGAGTAACCCTTTAGGAAGAGGATGAAAGGTTGGTTTATAAGCCTCACTGTTAAAAAGAAGCTGCACTTCTTAAAAAAAAAAAATGGCCGGCTTCATGTTGGGCGGAATTAATGGATATGAGTGGGAAATTTGTTGATGCGTGTTGGTGAAACTCTTCTTCTTCTTTCAGCCGCTCCCATTAGAGGTCGCCACAGGAGATCATCCAATTTATGATCTGCATATTTGATTTGGCGTAGGTTTTACACCGGATCCCCTTCCTGACGCAACCCTCACCAATCTATCCAGGCTTGGGACTTGTACTAAGTATGCACTGGCTTGTGCTACTCCACTGGCTGGATATTTTACCTAATCTGCATGTCTTTGAACTGTGGGAGGAAACCAGAACACCTGGAGGAAACCCACACAGACGTGGGGAGAACATGCAAACTCCACACAGAAACACCTCTGTCAGCCATGAGGTTCAAACCCTGAACCTTCTTGCTGTGAGGCGACAGTGTTCACATGTGCCGCTGTGCTGCTCACATGTGAATCACATACATGAAATGTTTTGGTCAGGATCTAGGCCTTATCAGAGTATTGAAAAGCGCTGGTTAAAGTAGTAAATGACCTACTATAAATAAATGACTGTCATCAGTTGGTAAATTTTAATTGTGACACATTTAGTTGTCTCTGTGTCACTGCTCTCCCTATATAAGGTACTTCTTGGTACCATTATGCATAAAAATGGTATTAGCTTCCATTGCTATGCTGATGACGCAGCTGTACAAAGACACTAAAATTGTACACAGTTGGAATCTGATGAATCACTGAAGAGAAGATTTCGAAAGGCAAAGTGCAACAATTTGTTTATTAGAGAAACCAATATTACCCATATGCTTTGAAACTCTGACATTCCATGTCCCAACAGCTAGCCGCTGTGTCTGGAGATCAGGTCGTCGAGGCCCCTGCCTTCGACTGCCACCCAATCCACACTGCACCAGTCCCCTACTGCTACCTCTGTGGGTGGTGAACCCACAGGAGGTTGGGCCCACGTCACCTCTTCGGGCTGAGCCCGGCCGGGCCCCATGGGCAAAGGCCTGGCCACCAAGCGCTCGCATACGAGCCCCAACCCTGGGCTTGGCTCCAGGGTGGGGCCCCGGCTGCGCCATACCGGGCGACGTCACGGTCCTTGGTTGTTTCTCCATAAGGGTTTTGGTGAACTGCTCTTGGTCTGGCCTGTCACCTAGGACCTGTCTGCCTTGGGAAACCCTGACAGGGGCATAATGCCCCTGACAACATAGCTCCTAGGATCATTCAAGCACACAAGCCCCTCCACCACAATAAGGTGGCAGTTCTAGGAGGGGTTGTCACCGGTTCTGTTCATAATTTTTATGGACAGAATTTCTAGGCGCAGCCAGGGGCCGGAAGGAATCCTGTTTGGGAACCACAGGATTTCATCTCTGCTTTTTGCGGATGATGTTGTCCTGTTGGTTTCTTCAAACCAGGACCTCCAGCATGCACTGGGGCGGTTTGCAGTCGAGTGTGAAGTGGCTGGGATGAGAATCAGCACCTCCAAGTCCGAGGCCATGGTTCTCGACCGGAAAAGGGTGGCTTGCCCTCTTCAGGTTGGTGGAGAAGTCCTGCCTCAAGTGGAGGAGTTTAAGTATATCGGGATCTTGTTCACGAGTGAGGGAAGGATGGAGCATGAGATCGACAGGCGGATCGATGCAGCCTCCGCAGTGATGCTTTCGCTTTACCGGTCCGTCGTGGTGAAGAAGGAGCTGAGCCAAAAGGCGAAGCTCTCAATTTACCAGTCGATCTATGTTCCGACTCCCACCTATGGTCATGAGCTTTGGGTAATGACCGAAAGAACAAGATCGCGGATACAAGCGGCCAAAATGAGTTTCCTTCACAGGGTGGCTGGGCGCTCCCTTAGAGATAGGGTGAGAAGCACAGTCACTCGGGAGGAGCTCGGAGTAGAGCCGCTGCTCCTCCACAGCGAGAGGAATCAGCTGAGGTGGCTCGGGCATCTTTTTCGGATGCCTCCTGAACTCCTCCCTGGGGAGGTGTTCCAGGCATGTCCCCCCGGGAGGAGGCCCCGGGGAAGACCCAGGACACGCTGGAGGGACTATGTCTCTTGGCTGGCCTGGGAACGCCTCGTTGTTCTTCCCGAGGAGCTGGCCGAGATGTCTGGGGAAAGGGAAGTTTGGGCTTCCATGCTTAGACTGCTGCCTCCGTGACCCGGTCCCGGATAAAGCGGAAGAAGACGAGACGAGACTTTGAAACTCTGGTGAAACTGGATACGTAGAAATGTCCAAAGGGGGCACTATTAAGCCCCTGTGCCATGCCCAAATCCAATCTTTCACCAGAATCTGATCCATTTCTGATGTTTGTACCAAGCTTCATGAGGGTTTGAAAAATAATAAACAGAGGGGCTTCAGAACCCTTGGTGCTTGGACCCCTAAAAAAAAACTCAACGAACTAATAACCCACAAACCTTCTGAACTTCCTCCATCACGACATGGAGCTGAGCTCTGCAGCCGTTCCTCCAGCGAAACGGTCATAAATTAGTGATGAGCTCCAGCGTGAGAGAGACAGCACTCAGCCAGACGTGAGCTAATCAGGGCAGAGTGGAGGAAATAAACCGGATTCACCTCGTCTCAGTGGAACCAAACGGCCGCTGGTCCTGCTGTGCGTGTTAATGAGGCTGAAAGTGCCATGCCACTGAGAACTCCACTTTAATTGGAATCATCGCTCAGCTTTCCAGCACTTTCAGAGTTTTCTTTCACTTTTTTCCCCTCCAGAATTTTTGTCACTTAGAGAGAAAAATGGGAGGAAAATTACTTTGTTTGAAAGCGTCATGGTCTTCATATCACATATCTCCCCTGTTTAAATGCTGTTGCACAACCAGGAGGTAATCAGTAGTGTTTGGGGGGGAAACAAACTGGTGTTAAGGTTAATAGAGCTACTTGAGGTTTTTTTTTAGTTTCTTCGACCCAGACTTCCTGTCATGGCTGAAGAGATTATGGTTGGTTATCTACAACAACCAATGAAAGGATTCATGGCTAGAATTGAGCTCCCATGTTTTTTTCTTCTGGCTTTAACTTTAAGTGAGTTTTAGTCTGGTTTTATGTCGGGATCAGACCACATGATATTTTTGTCTTTCACGATGTCAGATTAGACAATCACATCATAATGCCAAAAACCCTTGCTGTGTCTCGGTCAGGAGACTGCTAACACTACAATTTTGACTCAGACGAATCATTGTTCACGTCCTTGCACGTCGTCGAGGAGGAGGGTCAAGAACCTGTCAATCATGGCTGTCAAGGAAAACGTCGTAGGAAAAAATACAAAGAATTCTGCGTGCTTGATTTTTTTTTTGTCGGAGTATCATAGGATGTCCCGGATGCCACATTGTTGTTCTTTGATTATATTGGACTACAAGGCCTGCTTATCATTCCCGACATTCATATTCAAGTCCATTACTGGAAATCTGTCAATCATGTAGCCTGAAATCGTGTACTCAGATCTCAGTATTCATCTGAAATTTAGATTTAGTCGAGTTTTTAAGTTTCGTATTTGCCTAGTTTTAGCTCCTTCACCTGCAAGCCAGGCCGGATGAGCTTATCCAATCACGTATTGTTCGTCATCCATCATTGTCATCAGTCAACGATTTACAAAAATCACTACTCCTCCTACAGGATTGATTGGATTTCAATCAAACTCACATAGAATGTTCCCCAGGTGGGTGTGCACAAACTTTGTCAAGATGGTGGCGCCACCTGTCACATTTACGATTTTATGGGCGTCTGAAATTTTTGGTTGATTCGTCACATTAAACGCTACTCTTCATAAACTGCTGTGATATTTTCACTGAAACTCACCCAGAAGACTCTAAAGACATATTCCAACAAGAATTGTTCACCAGGTGGTGCCACCTGCCATGGATGAGGCTACAGAGGGGTCACGTCACATGTAATTTCATGGAAATCGCTACTCCTCTGACAGGAGTGATCAGATTTCAAACTCGCACACAACAACAGTGGGCGCTATGAGCTCCAGCCTTATTGAGGCGATTTTTTTTTGTGTGTGTCTAGTTTTAATCTGAACTTTAGTTTGACAAATAAAAACTTTTTCCATAAAAGCTCATTTTCAGTATAAGTCAGCACTGACACTGAAGAAGAGAAACACCGTTCGGTTTCACCAGAGATAATTTTATCTTGAGAGATCATTTTGACCTGATAATTCTGTACTACTTTTTTAAACAATCATTTTTGAAGTCTTTAGCGTCCTGAAGTATTTCTGAAGTGCATTACAGAATCAGTTCGGTTCTCAGGCACGTTTATTATTAGTTATGAGGAGATCTCTGAAACAAATGCCGTTTGCTTGCTAACTCGATGTTATGTTTGCGTGCCACCGGATTTCATCAGTAATATATGTTTTTTTTAAATACTTTTTTTTGGTCAGTCCTTGTAGCTTCTAGTTTCCATTTCTTATGGTTATTTTTATAATCCCATTATGTTATCATCAGGCTTTATTGGCTTTATCGAGTCCTTTTAGGTCACGACTGAATGCAGTCTTCTCTCTCTCCTGACTACTATTTTATAGCGTTCCCATTCCCGAGTTCTCTCTGTCGCTCTCTCTGTGTCCTAACATTTTGTATTCCTTTTTATTTTCTCTCTTGCCCTAATGAATGTAAAGTATCGTTTTCCTCTAATCTCTCTCTCTCTCTCCTCTCTTTTCTTTCTGATCCTCGACTGTGATTCACTCTTCATCTATATAGCATTGTTAACTATCTCTCTCTCTGATCTCATTAGCATGAGCATCACACACTCGCACTTCTAGATAAACAACTACAAACCTCCAACTGCTTAACAGGTGTGTGTGTGTGCGCGTGTGTGTGTGTGTGTGTGTGTGTGTGTTTGAGTGTGAGATGAAAGGTGTCAGGTTCTGAGTACACTGAACACAGCACAGCTGTTCCTAAAGCTTCTAAAGCAAGTATAATTTTCTTTCTTTCTTTTTGGTAAATGTGTGAGATGAAATGGAGGTAATGATATCTAAGGTTCCAAATGTGCAAGTATTTTGAGACTATCTATCTATCGATCTATCGATCGATCGATCGAATCTATGAATGAAAGCAGCCACATAGTGTATGTTAAACACAGTGTAGGAGTGTGTGTAAGAGTGTTAAACTCTGTGTGTGTGTGTGTCTGTTGTGTTACAGGTGTGCTACAAACTCTCCTCAGGCTCGTCAGCTCCTGTCTCTCTCTCTGGACTCTGCCAGTCACACACTGCTCTTGGCGTTCCCATCCTGCGTGATCCGAGTGCCAGTAGCTCGCTGCCATCTCTATTCCCGCTGCATGAAGTGAGACACACACACACACACACACACACACACACACACACAATATCTCTGCCTGATGTCTGCTTGCATGTTTTTCCTCCACACGGTTCCCCGTAGGCCTTTTTATGGGTTTTGTTTGATGTTTGGCGAATCGGATGTCTTCCCCTTTCCCAAGCCATCGTCTGATTGGCTGAATGCACACACACTTGAAACTGAAATAAAGCAGTTGTAAGCTGTAAGCTGTAGGTAGCAGCAAAAATGAAATAAAAATGAAATAACTGTGAACATACTTTCCAGAGTGAAGTTTTATGGGCGGGGCTTAATGTCTTTGTGAAATACAATAAATCAGGGAATTGTGTAAATCAGAAATCAGATCATTCAGTGGATTATGTTTTACTTTTTATGATTGTACCCCAATAACTTGTTTTCATAATATAATTTTTCACATTTGAAAAGAAGTTAGGGGATTAGCAAAGTGCACCGCTTTGCTAATCGAAATAATCATAAGATAACTGTTTTAAAAGATCACCACGTTACAAACACAACCATGCGAGTTAATCTGGTGGAATAGTCTTATGTGAATAATATTTATAACTTGCAAAAATGTGACATTGTGCATGATAGGAAAGTGCGATTCACATTGTGCGAGTCAGCATCCTATTAATTTATCCATCTAATGCACTGGAGCTGTTTGAACACCCAGGGTTCCAATCTGTTCAACCCAGAGTTAAAATAGAGCACGCTGGGCTCGAGAGCTCTCGATCACAGTGACTGACACACAATATGGGTTATTTGGTTACATAACCACAATATAATCATTATATAAAAAAGAGCTTTTCACTAGCTTTTAAATGGCACCAGCCCCATGCTGCTGCGATCTACACTGCCCAATAAGGAGGTTGTGGAAGGCGGTCAGTTTAGCCAACTTTGGAGCTTTATTTTTGGTAAAAATGATGCTTAAGGTGCTGGGACAGGGATTTTATTCAATACAGTTTTTGGGACAACTTATACATTTATTTAGGGCCTGAGCACCAGGGGTGGAGGGTGGAGGGCACTGCACCAAGGTGCAAGGCTCTGTTGTTTTCCTAAGGATTCTTTTGCTTCTTATTATTATTCAAGACTTGCCCATTTTTGAGGTGATTCTCATGGATGAAAACTCATGAAATTTGGTACAAACATCAGTCCTGGCCACCGCTGTTTATCAGGGATCAAGGCTTGGCTCCGGGTGTGTCCGGGGGACTCCATAGCGCCCCCTCATGTCATTGAGACTTTTGCCCAGTACTGTATATAGTTTCACTTAATCATGTCAAATTTGGTAGGTGGGTAGGGAGCCCCAAGACGAACAATATTGTAATGTACATTGTATTAGCCATACTCAACAGGAAGTGAGTTATTTTTGGTTTTGTGCATTTTGACATGCATTTTGACATGCCTGGTCTCAAGCTAGCAATACTGCACTCAAACCACTATTTTCTTTATATAAAAAAACTATTAAGGTATTGGATAAGAAATCCAATGACTGTCATCATTGCCATATTTTAATGAAATATAAATTGCTACATTTGGAAAATCTTATTAAATATTCACACTCATGTTTAATGTATAAAATTATTCATGGACTTGCTCCTCCTGTACTGACTCAGTTTATAAAGGTGGTATCAACATCTACACGGAGTGCAGCTCGAGGAGATTGTGTGGCCCAGTTTAGAAAAAGTGCTTTTAGCCGGTCTGCATTTTCAATCAGGGCTGCTCGTGAATGAAATTCTATTCCAATTGACATTAGAAATCAATCAAATTATGCTTCTTTTAATTTTTTTTAAAAAAAGTGGTTAATTAGTGGTCAAGGCTGTCAACATTAAATTTTAGTGTTTAATTTTTCTCCATGTTTGCTGCCCTGCCTGTCGGTGTTTTTCTGATGCCATCCGTCATGTTGTCTTGTCAGTTTGTCTAGTATTATTGTTAATTTTTGTGTATGTTTTTTTATTATGTGTTTGGTGTTTATGTCCTGCTTGTTTATGGCTTGTTATTTTCTTATTGTGTTTTGTATTATAAATGTTGTTGATGTTTGTTGTTGCTTAATGTTGTTCTTGGTTTTGTTTGTAGTAATTGTCTGGTGTTGAGTTTATGTTGGCTTGAGTGTAAATGTATTTTAGTTTTTTTTTTTTATTTTTTTTTATTCAGATTTAGTTTTTTATTTGGAAATGTTTTATTTGATTATATTTTAATTTTTGTTCTTTTAGGGTGACTATTTTAACATCAGTCCAGGGACAGCAAATGCAAAATAGCCTTCTGGCTAATTCTGGCATATTTACATTTGTTTAAATGTTTTATTAATGTGCATTGTCCCTGATAACTAAACCTTTAAATAAATAAATTACATTTTGACGTTCTCCTCTTAGACAGTTTGTTGGATTCATGCCAGTTTGGTATACCGGTAGTGCTCAGGCCCTTCATCACCGCTTGCAGCTATATTTATTTATTAAGATTTTAAGAACCTGTTGTATGTTTTGTTTACAATATTAACCCTTTCACCACTGTGTAACTTCATATACAGGCTGCTATATACACTGTATAACTTAATATCAGAAATACCATTAACACGTAGTAACTTTGTGATAAATTCAGTATAAACCAGTAGTAGCAGTAGTAGTAGTAGTATCACCCTTCTACCCCATGGCAGAGCATAGGCCATCAACAATTAGCTTCCACGGAACATGATTTTGGGCCATCTTCTCCAGTCTTTTCAGGTTGTAGCCCTCTGCCACCATCTTTGCCGCCATCTCTCTTCTCCATGTATGCCTTGGTCTTCCACGGTGACGTTTTCCCAATGGGTTCCATGCCAGTGCCTGTTTGGTGATGTTTTCCTTTGGCTTTCATAGAGTGTGGCCAATCCATAACCATGTCCTTCTGCTGATGATACTTTTAGCTGGTTCTTGGCCCGTTCTCTCCCATAAATCTTCGTTCGTGATGGTTTCTGGCCACCAAATTCTCAGACTCCTTCTAAGGCACTTGTTGATAAATGCTTGGACTTTCTTGAAGATGGTCCTTGAAGTCTGCCAAGTTTCAGATCCATAAAGTAACACAGTTTTGACATTTAGTACTGAAAATTCACAGTTTGGTCAACGTTCCATATCTTCTGCAAGATGTTAAATGCTGCTCTGACTTTTTCTGTTCTGGCTTTAACGTCTTCATCTGTTCCTCCGTTAGTGCTAACAATGCTTCCCAGGTATGTAAATGATGGAACATCTTCAGTGGCTCCCTTCTCCAACATTATGAGATCGTTATTGGTGGTGTTCATTCTCATGGACTTTGTTTTACCCTTGCTAACCGAAAGGTCGAGCTTTGCTGCTGATTCCTCCATTTAGGTGATTTTATCTTGCATTTGATTGTAATTATGCGCCAATAAAGCAACATCATCGGCAAAGTCCAAATCGTCCAACTGATTCCATAATGTCCACTGAATTCCATTTCTTCTTCCTTCTGTACTTTCTCTCATGATCCAGTCCACAGCTAGCAGAAACAAGAAGGGGGACAGCATCAGCCTTGTCTCATGCCTGTTTTTACTTCAGGCTTGTCTGTTAGGATGCCCTCATGCAATACTTTGCAAGACATTCCATCATATGTGTTCTTAATCGTCTATAAACCAGTACACAGTATAAAATATAAACCAGGACAAGGGCAGCACGGTGGTGTAGTGGTTAGCACTGTCGCCTCACAGCAAGAAGGTCCGGGTTCGAGCCCCGGGGCCGGCGAGGGCCTTTCTGTGCGGAGTTTGCATGTTCTCCCCGTGTCCGCGTGGGTTTCCTCCGGGTGCTCCGGTTTCTCCCACAGTCCAAAGACATGCAGGTTAGGTTAACTGGTGACTCTAAATTGAGCGTAGGTGTGAATGTGAGTGTGAATGGTTGTCTGTGTCTATGTGTCAGCCCTGTGATGACCTGGCGACTTGTCCAGGGTGTACCCCGCCTTTCGCCCGTAGTCAGCTGGGATAGGTTCCAGCTTGCCTGCGACCCTGTAGAACAGGATAAAGCGGCTACAGATAATGAGATGAGATAAACCAGGACACAATTTTAAAAGGAACTAGAACTAGAGCGCGCACCATAGTGACGTATTTGGTACCGTTGAGAACGAGAGGAATTCTGCTTCGGGAATATGTAACACTTCTGACAATAAATTGAACGCAGATAAATTTGTGTTTTATCCACTGATATTTATTGAAAGAAAGATATGTAGCCCTAATTAACATAAAATAATATTTTGCTTATCTAAATTACGCTGTAGGAAATCCCGTGGAATCCGACTTCTCAGCCAATCGGAGTGTACAGTGCACAGGGGTTTCCTGACTACAGTGGGATCGGAATAGCGGTCTGCAGTGGTGAAAGGGTTAAACCTCGAACAAAATACCTCTGTTAAAATAAACCAGCATTCAGAGCAAATTTTGATTGTTTAAGATCCAGAAACAAAATCAGTTTTTTCAGTCACAATTTTTCATGAACATTTTCCATCCATCCATTATCTGTAGCCGCTTTATCCTTCTACAGGGTTGCAGGAAAGCTGGAGCCTATCCCAGCTGACTACGGGCGAGAGGCGGGGTTCACCCTGGACAAGTTCATGAACATTTTGTTCAAAGTAATTTCTTTGCTGAAAAGTAACATCTGTTGATTTTTTTTTTCTTCTCCACTTATAAATTCATTCTTTTCACTTCGCAGGAACTGCATCGCCACGAGGGATCCGTACTGCGGCTGGACTAAAGGCAGCACCTGCTCCTTCCTCCGAGCCGGCACCAGGTACATCTGGAAAACTAATCACGACGCGTAATGTTCATTAGCAGATAGAGGATATTATTTTTCGATATCTTTCTAGGTGTAAAATAAGGAGAGTTGGGGTGCAAAGACGGATCGTAGAGAAACTCGAGGTTCTGTGAGAGTGGCGTAGCAACACGAGGGACACAGTGATGTCAGTCAAATAAGCCACGCCTTAAAACGAACTCCTTTGAGTCCAAACTGTTAGGAATAAAACACTCACTTTCATGCTGTTGGAGGAAAATAATCAATGATCTGGTGATGTGATGAAGCTGCAGTTACTGTTCCCACTCCAAAGCTGATTAATTTCCAATAACAGCATGTCTTGAAGCGTTTTATTTGTCTTATACCACAGCAATTTGTCAATAATTACATTTTTAAAAATGTATTAAAGACTGACATGTCTACTTTATTTACTTTTCATCCGTTTATAGTTACATTTAATGTTGTGGAAGCCGATGGCAGTTTCTCGATAATGCAATAAAACCCCATCGAGATTGAGATTTATTGAGTTCAAACACTGCTAAAGCATTTCACTCTGTGTGTGTGTGTGTGTGTGTGTGTGTGTGTGTGTGTGTGTGTGTGTGTGTGTGTGTGTGCGTGTGTGTGTGTGAGAGAGAGAGAGAGAGAGAGAGAGAGATCATTAAATGTGTGCTGGGATTTTCGAAGTCGCTCTGTGTAATGCTCTGCTTTACAGAAATCCACAGTAGCGCAGTAGTGATATTACTGTGACTGACACACACACACACACACACGTATGTTATGTAGTTCTGTAAAGGGTGTGTGTGTCCCTTACTGCTTGTAAGTGTCAGCGCTGCTGCTCTGATGATTTGTCGTCCTCTTGTGTGTGTTTAAACACATCAGTCAGGATTTTGTGGAAATGTGCACAGGCAGCAGTTCTGTGTGTGTGTGTGTGTGTGTGTGTGAGAGAGAGATTAATTACGTGCTGTATTCTTCCATCATCTCCATAGAGCCATTACAGATTTAAAGATATTAAATACACACTGAAAGAATGCTGTCCCTCTGTGTCTCTCTCTCTGTCTCACTTTCTCTGTCCCTCTGTGTCTCTCTCTGTCTGTCTCTCTGTGTGTCACTCTCTCTGTCTCTCTCTCTGTATCTCTCTCTGTCTCTCTGTGTCTCTCTCTCTGTATCTCTCTCTGTCTCTCTGTGTCTCTCTCTGTCTGTCTCTCTGTCCCTCTGTGTGTCACTCTCTCTGTCCCTCTGTATCTCTCTCTGTGTCTCTCTCTGTCTGTCTCTCTGTCCCTCTGTATCTCTCTCTGTCCCTCTGTGTCTCTCTCTGTCTGTCTCTCTGTCCCTCTGTGTGTCACTCTCTCTGTCCCTCTGTATCTCTCTCTGTGTCTCTCTCTGTCTGTCTCTCTGTCCCTCTGTATCTCTCTCTGTCCCTCTGTGTCTCTCTCTGTCTGTCTCTCTGTCCCTCTGTGTGTCACTCTCTCTGTCCCTCTGTATCTCTCTCTGTCCCTCTGTGTCTCACTCTTTCTGTCCCTCTGTGTGTCTCACTGTCTTTCTGGGACGTTAGAGTAATGTTAATGTTACAGTAACGTTAATGTCACAGGTAGCATCGTGATGTTACTAACGTTACTGACGTTATTACAGCAGTGGAATGTTAGAGTGGAATCTGTCTACAGTCAGAGAATGTTAGAGTAACGTTTTGAATAAAACCATGTGTGCAACTTTTCAGTAACTCTTGAGTACAAATATCTCGACAGGAACGTTAGAGTAATGTTGAGGAATCAGTAGAAACATGTAAAACACGTCAATTAAATAATCTTCTGAATCAAACACATGGCACAATACTGCAGATTATATTACTGCAGATTAATTAATTATTACTGCAGATTATATTATTACTGCAGATCAATTAATTATTACTGCAGATTATATTATTACTGCGGATTATATTATTACTGCAGATCAATTAATTACTACTGCAGATTATATTAATACTGCAGATTATATTATTACTACAGATTATATAAATACTGCAGATTAATTAACTATTACTACAGATCATATAAATACTGCAGAGTATATTAATACTGCAGATTATATTATTACTACAGATTATATAAATACTGCAGATTAATTATTACTACAGATCATATAAATACTGCAGAGTATATTAATATTGCAGATTATATTATTACTACAGATTATATAAATACTGCAGATTAATTAACTATTACTACAGATCATATAAATACTGCAGATTATATTAATACTGCAGATTATATTATTACTACAGATCATATAAATACTGCAGATTATATAAATACTGCAGATTAATTAATTATTACTGCAGATTATATTATTACTGCAGATTAATTAATTAATTGCTGCAGATTATATTATTACTGCAGATGAATTAATTAATACTGCAGATTATATTAATACTGCATGTTATTAATCCTACAGAGCAAAACTCCACAGAGATCGAATAACTGATTTATTTTTGTCCACTTTTGTAGACGTGACACAGGGATTTGTTCAAAATATGTTTTCATAAGGTTGTTGTTGTTGCTGTTGTTTTTTTTTTTTAAATAAATGCACTTTAATTAAAGGTCTAGATTCCTCTGATATTTTCAGTGTGGCATTAAAAGTGAATTATTATTATTATTATTATTATTATTATTATTATTACCTTTTTTAAAAATAACATTTTTAAGCAGCTCTTCTTGAGAGCGCCAGTAATTTTATCGCTGAGCTATAATCAGCTGAGGCATAATCAAGGCAATCAGCTTCTTTGTTCCTCTGTCTCTGTTTTTCTCTCTTGTGAACATTGTGTGTGTGTGTGTGTGTGTGTGTGTGTGTGTGTGTGTGTGTGTGTAGCAGTTTTATTGAGTTAGGTGTGTAAATACAGCTTGTCTATCAGCTGAACCCTGAGCACATTTTGCCTATGGCTGCACACACACACACACACACACACACACACACACACACACACACACACACACACACTTTTATCCAATTACATTCATTACTTTAACAAGGACGGCCAAAATGAGCAGATCGAACCCGTATCACATTACAGTAAAAATGGTTTTGTGTTTATTTCAGACGGGCTTAACGGTCACACACACACACACACACACACACACACACACACACACACACACACACACACACACACACACAGTGAGTATAAGAGATGCTGTGTGATGGCTTTGCGTATCAGTGCACTTTGGCTGCTCGTTGCTTTTTCACAAAGCTCCATTGTGCTTGTCCTCGAGAAGAATGTTGAAACTTAGTTATCCCTCCACTCTAAAGCTGCAGTACTGTGTGTGTGTGTGTGTGTGTGTGTGTGTGTGTGTGTGTATTAAACCATGCTGTCTCCTCTCTAAGGAGTCTCGCCTCAAGCTCGTGGTTAAAGGAAACATTAGATGCTATAGATATTTCACGGACACCATTAAAGTGTGGGGGAGGGAGGGTGGTGTCAGAGGGGCGGGGGGGGCTGAGGGCGCCGGGGGGGCCCCTGGGTGCTGCAGTCAGATCAAGTTTCTTGCTGTTTGTCAGTTTGAATCCAGACGATGCTACAGACTGAGACACAGAGATGACGTGATAGTCCCTTTCTGTCTGTCTGTCTGTCTGTCTGTCTCTCTCTCTCTCTCTCTCTCTCTCTCTCTCTCTCTCTGTGGTCACATGACCGCTAGCCAATCAGAAGCATCTGTACACAATGCGGCCATTATGGCCATCTTCGCATGGTCATATGACCAGATGTGGTTTCTTCAGGTGTAGCTAAATAATAAAATCCAAAGGGGAAAATAAAAATGAAAAATAAACTGAATTAAAAGACGATGGACCCAGGGGAGATGTGATCTATCACACCCAGGTAGAAAACACACAACCTTCAACCTCGTTGCTAGCAACCTGCCTTAAAATCAAAGTAAGCACAACTTAGCATGATGATGTTCTTTATCATTACCTCGTCCATTGTATTCCTCTTATTCCACAGCGAATCGCTCACAATTCCAGAAGAACAACGTCCTACTTTTTATCTGTTCACAGTTACCTTTACTGTTGTGGAATGTTCAAGAAACGAATCAGTTCCTGTTCACACCTGTGTTACAGCAGCTATAAACACTCACTCCTCGACTCTCTTTTCTCCACAAAGTGTGAACTGCTCTGTCTTGAAGATGTTTGAAAAGCTAAAGCTACAACTTTAACCCTAACTGTTACAAAGCGCTGACACTGGAGACTCCTGACATAAATGCTTAGATAGATACCGTAGATAGATAGATAGATAGATAGATAGATAGATAGATAGATAGATAGATAGATAGATAGATAGATAGATAGGTAACATTTGTTTACAGAAAACTTCACCATATCAGTGATTAGACACATTTTTAAATCCATTTATTATTTGTGTTTTTAATCAGTTCACTTATTTTTAATTTGATTCAGTTATTATTTATTTGATTCACATTCTTTACTTGTTTCACTCTTTCTTTATCTGATTCACATATTCTTTACTTGATTCACTCTTTCCTTATTTGATTCCCTCATTCTTTATTTGATTCACTCTTTCCTTATTTGATTCCCTCATTCTTTATTTGATTCACTCTTTCCTTATTTGATTCAGTTCTTTATATAATTCACTTATTCTTTTTGACTCACTCATTCTTTATTTGATTTATTCATTCTTTATTTGATTCAGTTCTTCTTGATAAAATTCACTTCTTTTTGATTCACTCATCCTTTATTTGATTCAATTCTTGTTTATTTGATTTAGTTCTTTATATAATTCACTCATTTTTTACTTCAGTCAATTATTCTTTCTTTGATTCACTCATTCTTTGTGATTCACATTCTTTATTTGATTCACTTTTATTTAATTTACTTATTCTTAATTTGATTAATGTATCCATTATCTATTCATTATTTTATAAATTCTTTATTTGATTCATGCACTGATTATTCAGTTAACTTATTCTGTATCTGATTCATTCTTCTTTCCTCGATTCATTCTGATTTGTTTGATTCATTGATCCGTTATTCAAACAAAATAACTCATTTTCTTCCGTTTGAAAAGCTCACGCTCGGAGCTCGCACTCGTCCCCACGTCATCCTCTCCATCAGCACTTGTTAACGCTATAACAACTTCATTTCCATTCATTAGGCTTCGCCGCTCTCTCACATTACCTCTGGCTGTAACAGAGCGTCTCGCTCGGAGTGCTCGTTTCTCTTCATTACGGCGTGCTGCAGGTGTGTGATTAAAGAACCTGTGATGTTTCTCAGTGAGAGTGAGACTGACGCCGCGTTCCTGTGAATCTTCTCGACGTGTGATTCCTGTGTTGTCTTTTCCGTCATGTTTGCTTTCTGATTTCCGATATTGCTAATTATCGGTGCGCGGCCCCGAGAACAGAATGACGACACACAGTAAAAATATCTTGGATTGAACTTGGTTTCAGGGCTGAAAGCTCGTTTTGGTTCTGTGCCGTAAACACGTGGCTGTGATTACAGCTTTCTAAATGCTGTCTTTATGAGATATGCGTTGAGTTCATGTGTGGTCTTTATTTTTTTTTCCTTCCAGGCTTCCCTTCGAGCAGGACGTGGATCATGGAAACACTTCACATCTGGGCGACTGTGACGGTAAGAAGATAGATTTATGGTTTTCACTACAGTTACCCACAAACACGCCGTAAAATAAACAGCGTCGGATCAGCACCTACTAAAGTTCAGGGTTGTTTTTTGTGTAGACACAATTTCAACACCAACACCATGATAGCTGACTGTTTTCCTGTAACACACAAGAAACACAGTAATAATGCGATATAACAGTGTTATAACCCTTTATAGTGTTCTCAGGTTGCTCTGAACACTGCAGTGAGAAACAAATAACTGACAAAATCATAGAATAAAATAAACTCGAAAGTCACAATCTGGAGTCTGAGTAACTGGTCACATGGTCTAAAGTGGGTGTGGTTAAACACCTGTAAAGCATGTATAAGCTTTATTATCAGAAGGCTGCTCAGCTGTAATGCAGCTTTCATCAAAACTATGCACGCCCATGTCTTGTAAACGCTAACCTCGCACCAGAATGCTAATCTTGTGAGTCAACGCTAGCTCAGCTGACCTTATGACCATAAGCTAGCCTCCAGTGGTGCTTGAAAGTTTGTGAACTCTTTAGAATTTTCTATATTTCTGCATTGACCTAAAACATCATCAGATTTTCACACAAGTCCTAAAAGTAGATAAAGAGAACCCAGTTAAACAAATGAGACAAAAATATTAGACTTGGTCATTTATTTATTGAGGAAAATGATCCAATATTACATATCTGTGAGTGGCAAAAGTATGTGAACCTTTGCTTTCAGTATCTGGTGTGACCCCCTTGTGCAGCAATAACTGCAACTAAATGTTTGCGGTAACTGTTGATCAGTCCTGCACACCGGCTTGGAGGAATTTTAGCCCGTTCCTCCGTACAGAACAGCTTCAACTCTGGGATGTTGGTGGGTTTCCTCACATGAACTGCTCACTTCAGGTCCTTCCACAACATTTCCATTGGATTAAGGTCAGGACTTTGACTTGGCCATTCCAAAACATTAACATTATTCTTCTTTAACCATTCTTTGGTAGAATGACTTGTGTGCTTAGGGTCGTTGTCTTGCTGCATGACCCACCTTCTCTTGAGATTCAGTTCATGGACAGTTCCTGACATTTTCCTTTAGAATTCGCTGGTATAATTCAGAATTCATTGTTCCATCAATGATGGCAAGCCGTACTGGCCCACATGCAGCAAAACAGGCCCAAGCCATGATACTACCACCACCATGTTTCACAGATGGGATAAGGTTCTTATGCTGGAATGCAGTGTTTTCCTTTCTCCAAACATAACGCTTCTCATTTAAACCAAAAAGTTATATTTTGGTCTCATCCGTCCACAAAACATTTTTCCAATAGCCTTCTGGCTTGTCCATGTGATCTTTATCAAACTGCAGACGAGCAGCAATGTTCTTTTTGGAGAGCAGTGGCTTTCTCCTTGCAACCCTGCCATGCACACCATAATTGTTCAGTGTTCTCCTGATGGTGGACTCATGAACATTAACATTAGCCAATGTGAGAGAGGCCTTCAGTTGCTTAGAAGTTACCCTGGGGTCCTTTGTGACCTCGCTGACTGTTACATGCCTTGCTCTTGGAGTGATCTTTGTTGGTCGACCACTCCTGGGGAGGGTAACAATGGTCTTGAATTTCCTCCATTTGTACACAATCTGTCTGACTGTGGATTGGTGGAGTCCAAACTCTTTAGAGATGGTTTTGTAACCTTTTCCAGCCTGATGAGCATCAACAACGCTTTTTCTGAGGTCCTCAGAAATCTCCTTTGTTTGTGCCATGATACACTTCCACAAATGCGTTGTGAAGATCAGACTTTGATAGGTTCCTGTTCTTTAAATAAAACAGGGTGCCCACTCACACCTGATTGTCATCCCATTGATTGAAAACACCTGACTCTAATTTTACCTTCAAATTAACTGCTAATCCTAGAGGTTCACATACTTTTGCCACTCACAGATATGTAATATTGGATCATTTTCCTCAATAAATAAATGACCAAGTATAATATTTTTGTCTCATTTGTTTAACTGGGTTCGCTTTATCTACTTTTAGGACTTGTGTGAAAATCTGATGCTTTAGGCCATATTTGTGCAGAAATATTTATGCAGAAAATTCTAAAGGGTTCACAAACATTCAGGCACCACTGTAGCAACTGAAGCCTAGCACTATGCTACACATTTTCCTTCAGGGATCTATTATGATTAAGCTAGCTTAGCAACTGAAAGCTAATATACAGTATCATTGACATAAAAACATGTAAAGTCGTTGATTGGGTGAGTTTTTTTCTAAAGAGGTTTTCATTTTAATCTTTATTGGAAGGAGTCTCCAGTGTCAGTAACAATGACAGGCTGGGTTTATTTATTTTTTTTTGCCTTATTAACTTTAAAAGAGGAAATATAAAAAAGAGCGAGGCAGGTGACGGAATGACTGTTTATAATCGGCGTATCAGATGCTCGCTGGCCGTGCTGTGAAAATTGTCCGTGCAGACGCTCATCTAAAGCCTCGGTCACAACTGGCCGTACGTGCTCCTACGGCCGGTCTACGTGCAAAAAACGCAAGAAACGCACGGAAGGCGCGCATGTGACGTGCTGATTTTTGAGCCGTAGACTGGCCGCAGAGGTTCTTTGTCATGTCAAACAAACTCTACGGGCGCTTACGTTTTTTTCAGGTTGCAAGACAAACTTACGGCCAACGTGCGTCTTTCTCCACGAACAAAAAAAAAAAACGCAGCGATTTGGGAAACGCCAAAAATCGCACGGCCAGAAAATCGTACGTCCGGTTGTGACCTAGGCTTAAGTTTCCAAACCTGTCATTGCTTAACTCTTGAATATTTCTATCATTAAAAAGTTTATAATCTCTGCTTTCCAAAGAAATGTATGTGGTTAAGATCTGTTCAGTACTTTGGGAGTAACAGCAGGCTGAAGTCGGTACAACAGAGTAAAAACTCTGCTCGCGGGACGTCGGGAAACTGCCGGTGCTTTTCTTTGAGAGTCACGGGAAAGCGCTCAGGCTCTCTCTCTCTCTTCTGATCGGTCTCCCACTGGATTACTCGTCAATATCAGTCAGATCACTTTTATAGAGATGTTCTCTCGCTCTCACTGGTTCTGATGAAGGATTCAGCAGTCTGCTACTTTTGATGTTCTGATTCATGGGAGACTTTGAAGTGAGTTTTCATAGCTTTACCCGCTTATTTTTTCAAATCAAACTGATTCCTGTAAATAAATAACTATTTTAGAATATAACTGGAGTTGTTTTGATGAAAAATATTGAGATCTTAGTGGTCGGAATGAGATTTTAAAAAACCAGGAGTCAGAAACGTGAGTGTCAATTTCAGTTCAGTTAATGTGAATTGTTTATTGGATGTGGATCAGACAGTTTTTTTGAGGTTCGCTTTGAAAGCTGTGGATATTAATTGAAATAATCATTTATATTCTTTCATATAAACACTAGTTGGCCCTACTGAGAAATACAACCCCGATTCCAAAAAAGTTGGGACAAAGTACAAATTGTAAATAAAAACAGAATGCAATGATGTGGAAGTTTCAAAATTCCATATTTTATTCAGAATAGAACATAGATGACATATCAAATGTTTAAACTGAGAAAATGTCTCATTTAAAGAAAAAAATTAGGTGATTTTAAATTTCATGACAACAACACGTCTCAAAAAAGTTGGGACAAGGCCATGTTTCCCACTGTGAGACATCCCCTTTTCTCTTTACAACAGTCTGTAAACGTCTGGGGACTGAGGAGACAAGTTGCTCAAGTTTAGGGATAGGAATGTTAACCCATTCTTGTCTAATGTAGGATTCTAGTTGCTCAACTGTCTTAGGTCTTTTTTGTCGTATCTTCTGTTTTATGATGCGCCAAATGTTTTCTATGGGTGAAAGATCTGGACTGCAGGCTGGCCAGTTCAGTACCCGGACCCTTCTTCTACGCAGCCATGATGCTGTAATTGATGCAGTATGTGGTTTGGCATTGTCATGTTGGAAAATGCAAGGTCTTCCCTGAAAGAGACGTCGTCTGGATGGGAGCATATGTTGCTCTAGAACCTGGATATACCTTTCAGCATTGATGGTGTCTTTCCAGATGTGTAAGCTGCCCATGCCACACGCACTAATGCAACCCCATACCATCAGAGATGCAGGCTTCTGAACTGAGCGCTGATAACAACTTGGGTCGTCCTTCTCCTCTTTAGTCCGAATGACATGGCGTCCCTGATTTCCATAAAGAACTTCAAATTTTGATTCGTCTGACCACAGAACAGTTTTCCACTTTGCCACAGTCCATTTTAAATGAGCCTTGGCCCAGAGAAGACGTCTGCGCTTCTGGATCATGTTTAGATACGGCTTCTTCTTTGAACTATAGAGTTTCAGCTGGCAACGGTGGATGGCACGGTGAATTGTGTTTACAGATAATGTTCTCTGGAAATATTCCTGAGCCCATTTTGTGATTTCCAATACAGAAGCATGCCTGTATGTGATGCAGTGCTGTCTAAGGGCCCGAAGATCACGGGCACCCAGTATGGTTTTCCAGCCTTGACCCTTACGCACAGAGATTCTTCCAGATTCTCTGAATCTTTTGATGATATTATGCACTGTAGATGATGATATGTTCAAACTCTTTGCAATTTTACACTGTCGAACTCCTTTCTGATATTGCTCCACTATTTGTCGGCGCAGAATTAGGGGGATTGGTGATCCTCTTCCCATCTTTACTTCTGAGAGCCGCTGCCACTCCAAGATGCTCTTTTTATACCCAGTCATGTTAATGACCTATTGCCAATTGACCTAATGAGTTGCAATTTGGTCCTCCAGCTGTTCTTTTTTTGTACCTTTAACTTTTCCAGCCTCTTATTGCCCCTGTCCCAACTTTTTTGAGATGTGTTGCTGTCATGAAATTTCAAATGAGCCAATATTTGGCATGAAATTTCAAAATGTCTCACTTTCGACATTTGATATGTTGTCTATGTTCTATTGTGAATACAATATCAGTTTTTAAGATTTGTAAATTCTTGCATTCCGTTTTTATTTACAATTTGTACTTTGTCCCAACTTTTTTGGAATCGGGGTTGTACAAAGGTCTACAGAGCACAGAGAGGGGATTAGAATTACTTTTTTATTGAGTGTACCGATTTAACGTTTTACCTAATTAGCATAATTAATACTAATTAAATACTAATTTGTGTAATTTGTTTTTACTAATTTTTCAAACTTTGTATTCAGTATACAACCATCTATGTTCCTGCCAATTTCCATGTAAATATCTTGAAAAATAGAAAAGTTATTCAGGGAAAAAAAAAAATTGATCTCATTGGTTAAAGAGGCCCACTTTGGACCATGTGACTCTCATACAGAATATTACAGCCGTTTTCTAAAAATTAAGCCTTTCTTTTTTTAATCTTTGATTTGTAATATCTGAAGACCAGATAAAAATATTTTAATTCTGTAAAAAGTCTGTTGTTCTGCATTCAATTCTGAATTCAATGAGATCAGTTTCAAGCAGTTTGGATTTAATTTGAATTTTCACCTGATATTCCGACTTACAGCTGCTGTAACGTAAATGAACTTGTTCCATCACAGTCCATGTAACGATAAACAGACAAAAAAGTATAACATGATGTTCTTTCATGAAGGAGGGAATTGTAATTGTTGTCAAATCGCTGTAGTAAAAGAGGAATAAAACACTTCAGGGTGGTGACTGTAACTCCAGTTCATCAGTTAATTATTTTCCGATAACAGCACAACACACGGAGTGTTTTATTCCTTCAGTAAAATGTCATTTAAAGCTCAGGTCAAGCCTTTGTTCAGAAATCGGACTTTATTTGAGGTAGAAGTTTGGACCTGACTGAGCAGAGAGTCAGAGAGCCTTCTATAGTGATGAAAGTTTCCTTGAAAACGAATGACATCAGCAGTAACACAACACCACCGTTGTTACACAACACAACAACACACTCAGAGACGAGAAAAAGCCGAGTGTGCAGAATCAGAGGGGCTCAGTGAGTTCGCTCTCAGCCGTCTGACCTCCTGTCTGTCCCATCGAACGTGTGCTAATTTGACACTGAAATCTCCCATAACGTCAGCATGCTGGGAGATTCTTTAAAGGTTCCCGACTGCAAAGTTGAATTCTGGGTAAAATGTTCTGTTTCTGTTGCTGTTGGAGTTTTGAGATGTTTCGCTGCTCCACACACACACACCGTGTATCCTGTGTGTGAATGTTTTGCCGAGATAAAAAGCGTCCTGCGTTTTCCGATTCTGGAGATCACCGAAGCAAGCGAGCAACAATATCACATCATGTGACCATCGTGGGGCGTGTCTGAGCTACTTTTAACCAAAACAAGTCGGCGTGGGTGAACATGGCGGACTCGGCTCTCCCTCCAGCGGGAAAGAAAAGGAAAACCTGCCTAGTGAGCGCAACTGCAAGATAGAGCGAGGTTAGATGACGTGTCATTTTTCTGGACAGATAACTAAATCATTCTAGCTAGCGCTTAGCTATCTTAGCCCTAGAGTGCATGAGTTTGAGACCACGATAGCGAGTCGATGATGGAGTTCTACACCTAATGTTTTGATCTTAGAGAAAGAAATGAGAACACAAAAGCAGGAACAGAGAAAATATATAAATATTCGTCTTTTGTTTTACGGGTCTATTCGCAAACGTCAACCACAAATTACACAAATCCCTGCGACTCAAAACTCTCCGAGGGTTGACGCCAAGTCATGATGTTTTCTTGGAGGCGGCACCATCTTGTTGTGATGCAGTTCCATAGTTATGCTAATGAGTTAAAGCTCCTCCCTCGTGTTCAGCTGTTTCCTGTTTCCGTAGAGCCATACTGTTCACCTCAACATTTAAGGGCGTGTTTTTCATATGATTAATTCACACACTGATATATTATTTTCAAGCTGTTGTATTTGTCATGAGTGCTTTCACACAGAACGTGAAGATTACTCCGTGAGAAAGCGACTTTTTTTTTCGCACTGAGGTCAGTTTTTCTGAGCTTTAGCGCCACGACAAAGGCATCAACTGATCACCGATTATTCTCCTGATCAAAAGTCTCTCTCACTCAGACTGTTCTGTGGCCTCACAGATCTTCTGCTCAGAGATTTCTGCATGTACTCTCTCTCTCTCTCTCTCTCTCTCTCTCCCTATCTCTCTCCCTCTCTCTCTCTCCCTCTCTCTCTCTCCCACTCTCTCTCCCTCTCTCTCTCCCTCCATCTCTCTACCTCTCTCTCTCTCTCTCTACCCCTCCCTCCCACTTGTTTTCTTGTTGGACTTAAACGACAGGAATAAAACTCCATGTTATTTCACCCGTGAACACACACCCCTGTGAGCGCTGCTCTCTTTCTTGTTGTCCAGCGTTCTGTTTCTCAGCTTCACCTCTTTAATGAGATTATAAAATCCTCCTTGTTCTCGTTTGTACCCAAATCTTTCTCTTTCTTGAGAGCATGTCTATAATTATAGTCTTCATCACTGCTAGACGACTCCATCATTCACTCAGGACTCTGCTGATAGTCACGGTGTGAAACCAGCAGGAAACAGAGCGCAAAATATTAAATTCGCATTGGACTCAGTGTGCATACTTTCTGTGTGAAAATATCACAGACTATCGTTTTGCATTTTTGCATCGTAATTTCATGTCGTATCCGGTGCGTAAAAGCCATTAGTTTAAAAAGAAAAAAAAGAAGCTTGTTTCCGAGTCTGCTAAAGTTTCAAGAAAAGTGACAGAGCAGAGATTTTCACTTTTTATGAACATGAACTAGTTTTGTGGAAAATCCAGACATCTGACACCATGCTTAGATATTAACACTTAACCCCACTCTCTCTCTCTCTCTCTCTCTCTCTCTCTCTCTCGCTCGCTCTCCCACGTATGGGTTTAAATCTCGCTTGAGCTTCTCGTCTCATCTGATCTGAACAAGGATCTTAATTAGATACACCTCATCTCTCCTGCTGTTTCACTGACTGCTCACTGATCTGCTTCAAAATGTCAGACTCCTCTTTTTACTCCCTTCTTCCACTCGTTTCTTCCATATTTCTTTCAGTGTTTTTTGATGCTGGAGTGGATGAAAGTGAAGTCGTCAGAAGCTGGAACGCAGAGAGAGAGAGAGAGAATAAGTTGTACCCTAAGATTTTCTTTTCTCTCAGCCTCATGAAAAATGAGCTCTGCCCATTTTGATATGGAGCTAATTTACATAATATGCAAAATGATTTTGTGACCAGGGTGGCATGGTGGTGTAGTGGTTAGCGCTGTCGCCTCACAGCAAGAAGATCCGGGTTCGAGCCCCGGGGCCGGCGAGGGCCTTTCTGTGTGGAGTTTGCATGTTCTCGCCGTGTCCGCGTGGGTTTCCTCCGGGTGCTCCGGTTTCCCCCACAGTCCAAAGACATGCAGGTTAGGTTAACTGGTGACTCTAAATTGAGCGTAGGTGTGAATGTGAGTGTGAATGGTTGTCTGTGTCTATGTGTCAGCCCTGTGATGACCTGGCGACTTGTCCAGGGTGTACCCCGCCTTTCGCCCGTAGTCAGCTGGGATAGGATCCAGCTTGCCTGCGACCTTGTAGAACAGGATAAAGCGGCTAGAGATAATGAGATGAGATGAATATTGCATGCCAATCAATCCAAGCTGGGCGGAGCTTAGTTTATTTAAACAGCTATAAGTCTCGACAGCCACGTTCAGACCAAATCTTGGAAGCAAAATCACAAAGTGTGACTTAGATCACAGGGCTCTCACCAAACAAAGAAAGTTCAGCATATAATCTGACTTACAGCGCATGTAAACATGTACTAACTGCTGTCTGATATGTTTATTGCGTTGACATTAGACCCGTTACGAGATCAGACCGTGTCTTCTTTTCTTAATCTGTCTCTCTGTCCTTCTCGTATGTCAACCTTTGGTCAATCAAACCTGTATAACCAACCTCCAAAATCCGTATTTCCCTTATAAAATCCGTATAAGATGCAAATTAAAATAATTTACCTAAAATTTGAATGATAATTAACAATGATGTATCCCAGTTACTTTTTATTCAATATTAATAACAATAAACCTTCAGAATGAATACAAAGCTCCAATATTTGACAAAAACACAAAGTGTTATCAGCGTAGTTACGAAGGAAATACTTTGTTGTTTGGAGACAGGTTTCACCGAGCGGCTATTATGCACGAGACTTCATATTAGCCACAAAGTCAGAAAAATCTGTTGGTAAAATTACGTTATAATGACCAAATACAATGAAAAGTATTTTTCCAGTCTCACCTGTGAAAGGTAATCCCATGTGATCTCGTTTGGACGGTAAACCTGTTGGTACAGTTAAACGCAGCACATGAATGAGGCATCTTTATTCTCCGCTACTGTCTAGACGCTATACCAGAGACGGTTGAAGAATCTCCACTTTGCCACATCCAATATGGCGGCGAGGATGACGTATGATTCTATGCAGAAGGCGGCGTCTATGTTTATATGTCTATGACTTCACAGTTGGCGGGATTCTCGCAATGCGGTGTGCGCATGATCAAAAGTGGAACGAAGTCTCGCTACCACAAGATAACGCGCGATTTCATAAGACTCTTTACTGGCTGTCTGTGGTGTACAATACGTTTGTAAATGTTATGAGCTCTTTTATCATCGTGGGAATTGATTATAGCTCTAAATAAATATTGAAGTTTTTTTTAAAGAATCCATATAACTTTATTTATACGCCCGTATACTACGTTTATTGAATCAAATCCGTATAAAATACGGACATTCCGTATAGGTTGACATGTATGCCTTCTATCACTTTACCTGTGTGATTTTTTTTAAACACCTCATTTAGTATCTATTTTCTCTTTCATCAACATTATCACAGTGTTTTACAGCCACTGAAAACTGTCCAAAGTGGCTTCCAGATTTTCGGTTCAGTGACGGGAAGAACGTAAACTTTGCACAAACACTGACAGGTGATTGACTTGTGATCACGGCAATTCCAAGATAGCAGACTGTATCAGATTTCTGCTTTAGGGATCTTTTTATAGTGTCCAAGAAAACGTGTTGTTTGTCATGAAAACAAATGAAACTGGTAGAAGTGACGTAAACGTAATGGGTCAGATATCCCATACCTCAGACCCGCTGCGTCATTTTCCATCATTTTCACATTTCATCCTGAACAGGAAACTTTTAGACTGAAAAACAGCATAGCTTTAAAAAATGCGGTATAAAATTACTCATGGTACGATGGACCAGGCCAAAGTCTCATTTTTCTCGTTTCAGTTTCCTAGTTTGTGTGTCAGTCTCGCGCCATCCCTTTCTTTTCTCTTTCCCTTCATCATCGAATACGAGCACACAAGAATAGTGGACATGAAACATAGTGCTGCTTTTTAACAGATCGGTGTCACTGATTGGTCTCTCTCTCTCTCTCTCTCTCTGATCTTTCTCTCTCTCTGTCTAATTCTCTCTGTCTCTCTCTGTCCATTTCTCTCTATCTCTGTCTCTCTCTCCATCTCTCTCTGTCTCTCTGATCTCTCTCCATCTCTCTCTCTCTCTCTCTCTCTCTCTCTCTCTCTCTCTCTGTCCATCTCGCTCTCTGATCCCTATCTCTATCTCTCTCTCCCTGATCTCTCTCTCATTCCATCTCTCCAGCTCTCTCTCTCTGATCTCTCTCTCTGTCCATTTCTCTCTCTCTGTCTCTCTCTGTCCATTTCTCTCTTTCTCTCTCTCTCTCTCTCCATCTCTCTCTCCATCTCTCTATACATGTCTCTCCAGCTCTCTCTCTCTCTTTCTGTCCATCTTGCTCTCTGATCCCTCTCTCTATCTCTCTCTCTCTCTCTCTCTCTCTCTCTCTCCCTGATCTCTCTCTCATTCCATCTCTCCAGCTTTCTCTCTCTGTCCATCTCTCTCTCTCTCTGATCCCTCTCTCTCTTCATCTCTCTCTCTCCCTGATCTCTCTCTCTCTCTTATCATCTCTCCAGTAGCTCTCTCTCTCTCTCTCTCTCTCTCTCTCTCTCTCTGGCCAGTTGCTAAGATGGATGTTACACTAGAAGGATGAAGGCTGTGTGTGTATATATAAAATGTGTGTGTTCACATTTCAGATTGTTGTGCTCTGGAAACAGTTTCACACTCGTTATATTGATGGATGTAAGTTGTTCAAACACAGTGTAGGATTACACACAGTGCGTGAGCAACTGAAATATGAAGAAATAACGTCATTTTGAGCTTCGGTTAAAGATTTGGATGATGAGTCACATGTCATGAATAGCAACCGATAACCGTTTCCACTCTTCTGTCTTTAATTCATCGCTGAACTGGTAAACTCGGTGGTCATGTAACTCTACCCCAGCCTCGCAAGTGACAGGTGATTGCTTATTTTCTTCTGATGTACATGGAGCCACGATTTCAGCAACAAGTGACATTTGAGTGGAACGTTTCTTCAGTTCCACACTCATGACTTTAGTTTCTACCTGCAATTAGTTCCTGTTTTGTTTGGGTTTCTTCTTATCCTGTCATATACAACCTTAAATGTGTACAGAGACATTACAGAGAAAAATAAAGCTTGGAAGAAGGAAGTAGCAGTGACCTGTTAGCTTGCTTTGCTAATCTGGAAACAAAGGCCTAGATATGAATCCAAGCATGCAACACATCAACCAAACAACTGATCGTAACACTGAGTGCCATTACTTTACTTTCTTTTCACTGAACATCTAGCTTAGCAAGAAAACCAGGGTTTAATTACAGACTCTAATAATAACTTGGCTAATGCTAATATTACCTCTCTAAAGCTTGCTAATAAGCTAGCTAACTAGCATTAGGTTAATTATGATAGTGCATACTTAAAACCAGATATGAATTTGGCCATGATAAACTATTGCGGTAAACATCATGTGGTCAGATTTAAATAAATAAAAGGCTCATGTTTGTTACTAGGCAACAGTTAGCAGTTTTCGTGTGACAGGAATGTTGTGTGTGTGTGTGTGTGTGTGTGTGTGAGAGAGAGAGATGTAAGTCTAGTTGTGCCACCAAACACCCTTCCCACAGTTAATGTCTTTAGTGCTGACACACTGAGGCCTGCAATCACTAACACACACACACACACACACACACACACACTGCTGAGGGTGAGGCTAATGAAATGCAGCTTTGAAACACACACACACACACACACACACACACACCTGCTTCAATACACAGCAAGTCGTGTGTGTGTGTTTACAGGAGTTTTATGGAAATTGTGTTTCAGATTAGCAGAAGCATTAGCATTCATAAACAGTATACACACATCATAGGTTCGTTAGCCACATGAGCTAAACTGAGAGGATTTTATCCATAATCTCCACTGCTAATGCTAACTTGCTAACCTGAGGCACCCTGACTGGATTCCTAAACGTACTTATGACTATAAATTCTCATAATCTTCATAGCTAATGCTAGCTGACTGCTATGCTAACCTGACAGGATTTTTCAGGGGTTTTTAATCTATATTCATAAATGATCACAATCTTAACTGCTAATGCTACCTACGTAGCTACCGGTAGCTAACATGAGCTAAACTGAGAGGATTTCTGACCGGTTTTTATGTCATGTTCATAAATGTTCGCCATAAAGGCTAACAAGGTAGCATTCATAAAGTGGTATAATTCCTACTGCTCGTTTTAACTAACTAGCTCGCTAACCTGAGGTAATCTGAGAGGATTTCTGAGAGATGGATTATTCCTATATACAGTAGTTTTATTATCCTGACTGCTGATTTTAGCTAGCGAGCTACCTATAGTGCACCATTTACAAAATATGGACGAGTCATAGAATAAAGATTCGCGGAAAATAAAAAATATATATATAATACAAAGCACCGATCTTTTATTCACGGATATGTGATTTTTTTTTGTGAAATATCAATAGTAAATTCTCATCTCATCTCATTATCTCTAGCCGCTTTATCCTGTTCTACAGGGTCGCAGGCGAGCTGGAGCCTATCCCAGCTGACTACGGGTGAAAGGCGGGGTACACCCTGGACAAGTCGCCAGGTCATCACAGGGCTGACACATAGACACAGACAACCATTCACACTCACATTCACACCTACGCTCAATTTAGAGTCACCAGTTAACCTAACCTGCATGTCTTTGGACTGTGGGGGAAACCGGAGCACCCGGAGGAAACCCACGCGGACACGGGGAGAACATGCAAACTCCGCACAGAAAGGCCCTCGCCGGCCACGGGGCTCGAACCTGGACCTTCTTGCTGTGAGGCGACAGTGCTAACCACTACACCACCATGCCGCCTCAATAGTAAATTAATAAACATATAAATACAGGTAAGATATTTTAATTATGAACTTTGGCAGTCCAAACATTTAATTGTTTTAGACTTCTTAATTTATTTTATCCACGAAACATCATCCATATGAAATTCATAACTAATCCATAATATACTGAAACATCTGTGACCGATCTGTACTTTTATTATAATTTACCTGTGGCTATCTGCTACCCAATCCCTACTTTCTACATCAGTCTTTAGGTGAAATACGTAAACTTCACCCCCTTTTGGCAAAAATGGCATTTCAGAGTTGTGTTCTCTGTATATTATTAGATGTTCCACATCTCTTATTGAAAGACTCATCTGCTGATTCGTTAGTATTGGCTCAACTTTATCTGGCGCTTCCACCTCCATCATGTAGCTACCATCGGCAGATAACATTACCATGGAGGCAATCTTTGTGACGTCCGTGTCATTATTCCGCAAACCCGTAGCAATGTCCATAAAATTAACCATCCGTGATGCATCATCCATATTAAATCTGTAATATACTGAAATGTCCATGACCCAACCCATAAATTATTAGCATCCGTGATGCATCTGTATTAAAATCCATAACCACTCCATATTTTATATCCCTTTTTATTATATTTCCGTAATCCGTGACCTATCCATATTTTGTCAACCACTCCTATAGTGAGTGAAGCCAGCGTGAGTTCTGATAGGAATTTAATTATATACCTAAATGTTTCTCATCTTCAATGCTAAGCATAGCTTGGTTTAGCTAACATAAAATAACCTGAGAAAATTTCTAAGAGATATTTTTTTTGTGTTTAAGTTAGCTAGCTAAAATAAGCTAAGAATATACGTATAGTCGTAACATTCATAATGTTTGTAATATTTGTTGCTAATAGCAAATAGCTAGCGAATGTATATTAACCTGACAGAATTTCCAAAAGGATTTTAAAGTTGTATTCATGAATGTTTACATTTGTCGCGAACAGTACCTCGTTAGTGAATACATTATACGCTAACTGACAGGATGACTAAAAGGATTTTAAAATCTTAACTATTTGTTGCTAATCATAGCTAGATAGCTAACTTAAGATTGGCCACAAGGCTACAAATGGACTTAATAAAAACGGTTGACAGTTCTAGCATTTTTCATTCACAGGAATTTCCGAAGTGGCCATTTTTGTCCCTCATTTGTCAAAGAAGACGAAACTGTTGAGCAGCTATTTTACGAGTAAGATAAATTAAGACTTTGTGAGACGCTTTGGCTCGGCTGAACATTATGTTCATGTTTCCAGCTGCAGTTAATATGAATCAGAGCAACACAGTGCAGTGACAGCTCTAATTTGTGTTGCCTGCATGGTATTGTGATTAAATTGAAATAGCCAAGCGATGTGATTGTGCGGCATTGGGGGCCCCCTCGCCGATCGTTATGCTAACAACACACTCACGCTGCTGCATTCTCAATTTACATCCTGCAGCAGAAATCATGCCGCTAAGGGGATTGAGTACTCACGCACACACACCTGGCAGGAAGGCAGTCCAGGGTGAAGTAGGAAGAAAACACACTTTCTGAAAAAGCTGTTCAGTCATATAATCACATTTACACGGACTGTGTGGGTTTGATAGATTGGATGCAGGTGAAAAATTTCACATTTGTTTTCTTATTATTGGCGTTCCACACCATCTGCTAGTAATGAGAGAAGCTAAAGAAGTTTTGGATGGGGACTCGGTCGCTGTAAAATTGGGAAAAGTTTGGAGAAAAGTCATCACAAACTCCAGGCTTTATCCCAAATCCCTAATGTTCTGATTAGGGTTGGTTCTGAACTGAAGATATGTTCAAGTTTATTGATTACGAAAGGTTTTTTGTGCACCAGCAATAAAATAAATATAACATCGTAGCGATTTGGTAAAAATTATAGTAGAATAATAGAATGGAATTAAAATACATGTAACAATGACTTTGTCGCTAATCACTACTACTAAAAAACAAAGAAAAAAATTCGCAATAACTGATTACATTGCCCCGCCCCATTCTGTTTATTGAAATATTGCACTTATAATCATTCATGGCTGTGTATATTTTTTTATATTAATTTTGTCTTTTCCTATGTGTATTTACAAAGTATAATAGTCTCTTGTTAGCTAGTTTGCTCACTAGCTTAGCTATTAGTTTTAACGACACAAAGTTAGCTTGAAACTTTTCGAAGTTACATACAGTAACATCAGATTTCAACTTCAATAAAATGAAATCTTTCGCTACCTGTCAGTTTGGATGGGATAAATAAATATGATGGTTTATTTCTACTGGTTATTTTATAGTAAAAGGTCAAAGACGGTGTAATTTTTCCAGATGTGGGAACGTTATAGGCTGCGGGGGAAAAAAATGACTGACATGGTGGAAAGGGGCGTGGCTAAACTCCCAGAGATCCATCAGGAATAATTACATTGGCCAGCACTGATGGTAATACTAACCCAGTATAAATAGGGCTATAAATTAGTGTTTATATTATAATCAATAAAAAATTAATAAATATGAACGTTTCACACTGATGTGAAACCATCAATATTGGTACAGGTTTAGAAGAATAATGAAACACTTTATTGAATGAAACAGACTATAATCATGTTATTCGTAAAGATAATGCTAGTAGATGCTAGCTAGTTAGCGAATGAAAACTGTCAATAGTGTACAACTAAATCATCAATAACATACAGGAAATTATGAATTTAAACATTAATATAGAGGATGAGACAGAATAAACGAATAGTTTTATATTAATTTCCAAGATAATTAGTTAACGTTAATGTTTTGGGCCACGATCTTGAAGATACAAAGTTCTGACACACGGCACGTGTTTTTAAATTCATTTAAAAGGTTAAAAATGATTAGAAATTAAAAGATGTTTGGAGGAGGCTAAGTATGTTTGCAATGTATTATGGGTTATACTCAGGTCTAGCTAGTGTTCACGGTTAAATTAAAACAGCAGTCTATTTTTTTTAAACATCCTAAATGCGACAACAGGTCGAATCTCTCCTTAAAAACCTTGCCCGTGAGTATTACAATATTATGACCACTATTACAATCATCATCATCATCATCATCATTATTATTATTATTATTATTATTATTTATGGAGCATTTTTACCTTCGCCAACTTTGGTGGTGGAGGTTATATTTTCGCCTCTGTTTCTTTGTCTGTTCCCAATGTAACTCAAAAAGTAATGAACGGATTTGGATGAAATTTGGTGGACAGCTTTAGTATTATCCGAAGATCAATTGATTTGATTTTGATGTTGATGATAGTATGTGGCCTGGCGGAGTTATGATCTCAACCGAGTGACCTTCTAGTTCATACAGTGCATGTTGCAGCTAAAAATGCTATTAAATCATGTAGCACAATTTCAACTTAAATTAAAGGTAAAAATGATATAAAATGAATGTAATGGACTACACAAAGATAAATTAAATGATTCTATAAATAAATATATTACACAGACCGAGTGTTTTACTGGGAAATGCACCACAGGTATTTTTTCATCCGAGCTCCATCCGAGACGTGGAGAACCAAAACCGTGACATAAACCTCTGTCACTCGTGAGGAAATCGATGATAAATTGATGTTTTGATAAATTTGGCGACTTTTTTTTGTGAATGTGTCGATATAATAAAAGAAAATCACACGTTGGCTTGAAGATATGAAGTTTATCTTCTCGTGTTGAAAAACTCACATTTTTCATACAAAATACATTGTGGATTTGAGTGACGTATTTAAATAATATTGGCTGGCTTTTTTTGTGGTATATCAGATATATTCCATTCAGCTAGCATGATACTGAGCAAGTCGAAGACGAGTCGCTGAATGGAATATATCTGATAGACCACAAAAAAAAGCCAGCCAATATTATTATTATACTACATACATCTTCCTTTTGGGTGTTCAACGCGTCTTTCTCTTTCAAAATTCTCTCAAAATCTTCTGTATTTAATGAAGTAAACCTGGCGGCCATGTTTGTTTACAAATTGTCCCAGTCGCTCATTCGCTAGCGCGGAAGTTTTATGTCTCCGATGTGTGACGTCATGTTGTCTTGACAACCATGCAATATCGTAAACCATATTCAACACTCATTCTCCATTGAGTAGAGTGATGTAATACACGTAGAATAAGCGATACGCTAACAATATTGCATGCTATCAAACCAAATTAATGAAACCTGCTAGAAGGGAATAGAACATGTTTTTATCCCATCAAAAAAGTGTCCTGTATTGATAATAATTCCTAATATTCTACTCCGATGGCGTCACTCCCAGTGTTTTCCCACTGACTAGATGTGCGTTGTCAAAATGGCGAACTGGTTCAAAATTCAAATTCTTTTGATTAACTTGTGTAATTTTTTTTTGTGGCTGTGTCCATATAATATAATATAAAGAACATTACATGGTGGGATGAAGATATGTAGTTTATATATAATATATACATTCACCACTCGAAGATAAACTTCACGTCTTCACGCAACCGTGTAATATCCTCGATATATTTGTAAATTAATTTTACATTACAGGTATTTTGCAGACGTTTTTATCCAGAGCGATGTACAACAAGTGCGAAAGTCATGGAACAAGATGTGCTGAACTTCTAGACTAGAAAGTTCTTGTGCCAAAGTAACGTACAGCCAGAAAAAGAAAAAGATTTCAGTGTCACCTCATAACGTGAAAAGTTTATTGTGATGTTTTTGTTCCATGTTTTAACAAGATATATATATATTTTTGACATTATTACGGCATACAAACGTACAACAATAGAACAAGATACTATTTCTCTTCCATGTACTTCTAACACCATCATCATCCAGTGTGTTCAGTATCAGCAGAATCTCGCAGCGTCTCAAAACAAGCATGAAGTATAACTTAATCCAATCAGGTAAATGAGCCGCGTTCCTCAGCGCATTCCTCCGCTCTCCAAACACAGTGATGTAACAGCAATCTCTCGTTACAACAAGATGCATGGTATATCGTCAGAGATGGACAAAGTACCCAAGTTCATTACTTAAGTGAAAGTACAGATCCCGCTGGTCAAATGTGACTCCAATACAAGTGAAAGTTGTCCAGTCAAATTTTTACTTAAGTTAAAGTACTGAAGTACTTGCTTTTAAAAATACTTAAGTATTAAAAGTACATTTTCTGTCAATGCATTTTGCATTATTGCAACAACGCTTGCAAAACCTAATGCTGTTACCAAAGACAGAAATGTGAATTCACAAAATGAACGCATGCTGTGCGTCATGGTGGTTTAACGTTAAGCTAGCTAGTCAGTGAAGCTCCACCTGACATGTTAGCAAACTCTTTTCAAACTCTAAATCAGATTGGGTAGCTAACGCTACTAGAAAAGAAAGATTTCTACATTCTGTTTATTTGGCAAGATTATGCTAAAACATATTTCTGAAAGGACTTCAGATAAGTTAACATTATTCATGTTAGCGTAACTCTGTTTTTACATGCTAACTAACAGTGTCCAAGTTAACTAGCTTTGCGTTAACGTTAGCCGTGGACAAGGCTACGGCAACTTGGCGGGCAAATCCATAGAAAGTCATTTGACTAACCAGACTGCGTAGCTGCATTTGCAATGTTATCGCTAGCTCTAAAAGCACAGACAACTTCGTTGCAAGCTTTCTCTTGGAATAAAACGTTTACAGACCTCAATATGCTTCCACAGGTTGGACGGTGAGTTTTTGTAGGCCGTGATGTGGTTCATTTTCAACAAAAAAAGCAACATTTAAAATGAAACAAATCTTTAATCCTTTCTGAAAACTGAAACGGGTTCTAGTTATGGCAATGGGTACGTGCATTCCCCAGAAGAACCGCCTCCTTCCGTTCTGCCATCAACTGATCGTGTTAAATAACGCTGCTGAGAAATCATTGATCTTGATTTTATCCAGTCTATGGATGTGACGTGACCCTAGTGATTACTGATCGTCTGTCTCAGTGTCACCTGCGAAAAAACCAATCACGTTTTAGAAAAGAAAAGAAAAAAACATCCACTTTCTAAGCTGCTTCATAGTAATGAGTAACGAGGACCTTGATAGAAATGTAGTGAAGTGAAAAGTACGATATTTGCCTTTCAAATGGAGTGAAGTTAAAGTCATAAGTTTCCAAAAAAAAATACTCAAGTAAAGTACAGATACTCAAAAAGTGTACTTAAGTACAGAACTCAAGTAAACGTACTTTGTCACTGTCCACTTCTGTATATCGTTATACCAAGAAAGGTTTATTATTATAATATGAAAATATCTGGTTACAACAATAAATATTTCACGTTATAACATGATACTGATACTTTTTTCTTTTTTTTTTCCTTTTTTTGGCATGGAAGCAATATGGTTCTGTAGTAATGAAATAAAATGAAACTATAAGTATTAAAACAGAGGAAGTACACCATGGCATCACCCATGTGTGTGTGTGTGTGTGTGTGAGAGAGAGAATAGACCATGTGTTTCTGTTTATTTTCTGAACCGGCAGCCGCTTTATCCTGCATTATGAACTCAACACTTGCCCTCGTTTTAAAACCGCTTGCTTTCCGTATCGCACTAACCCTCAGCCTGTTTTGTCACTGAACCCAAACGTAATTATGCTGGAAATCGCTGTGGTTTGGAACACAGCCGGTGGAACCCTGATGGAGTCCACATGTGTTAATTCGAGGCATTTGTGTTTATTGAAGAACGGTAAGTAAGGACTAATTAAACACTGCTGCTTGTAAACATGCGGCTTTTGATTGATTAGCACGTGACTGCATTGCTGGGTAAATGTTTCTCATTCTGACGCTAACTGTGTGTGTGTGTGCGCGTACCTGTGTGTGTGTGTTATATTCTCGTGCTTTAGTATCGGCCTGAATTTGTAGCAGAGTTTTGCTATTAAAGAACGAATCACTCAGACTCTGGCTGCTACTGTTACCACCCTGAAGCTGGAGTGTTTTATTTCTCTGATACTACAGAATTGAATATTTAAAGCTGTACTGCCTTTCAGATTTTTCAAGTGTAGGTCATAAAAAAAATTTCCCCAACACCCAATTATTTTTGTTTAGTAACCGAAAGCTACTGAATTCGAATCACAGACTTCCAATTTTATTAGTACCGTATTTTAAAAAACAGAACAATTAATGAATTTATCTCCACGTGGCCCTAAATTCTCCGCTATTTTTTCCTGCTTCACCATGACCCAATTCAAGATACTACGACATGCATCACGTGGTGGGCTTTCCCCGTTCACGCAAGGCATTGTGGGATACAAATTTGAAACAGGAGAGAAAAATGGAGGATGTGAGTGTGCGAATGAAACGTGAAAGACCGACTACAGTAACGGAAAGAAAGCGAGAAGAAAAGACGTTATGTTATATACGAAGGAAAGGAAACGCAGGACCAAACTAATAAATATGGGCGCTCAGTGAGCACCTCGGTGTGATCAGCTGTTCGTTTAGCGACAGAATGATGGAACTGTCAGTGCACGCTCAAAGGGAAACCTGTAGATGGCAGTAATGCAACACTGTGGATGCCAGCTGCCGTAAAACCCAAAAGAAGAAGGTAAACCTGCGCATGCGCACACGGACTTCCTCTGTCTGCTTGACTGCGCGAAGTGAAGCGAGCGATTTCATGCACACTATTTGCTTTAATCCCCTCAAATTAAATAACTTCCCAGCCACAGAATGGCCTGATATTTTGTGAGATATTACCTGGCGACTTGTCCAGGGTGTACCCCGCCTTTCGCCCGTAGTCAGCTGGGATAGGCTCCAGCTCGCCTGCGACCCTGTAGAACAGGATAAAGCGGCTAGAGATAATGAGATGAGATGAGATTACAGAAATAAACATATATCACAATGACCACATTTCAGACGGAACTAAATTTCACCGGTTTTATAAAATCAAAGGCCGTCTAGCTTTAATAATTATTACACGAAATTGAGTCGTTACATGCGCTGTTAGCCAACAAGGCGCTTCGCACAAAGTAAATTCGATAAATAAAAACTTTATACAAAGCGTCCGACAAAATCATTTCCGCTTAGAATGTAAACAAACCGGCGAAATTACAGGAACAATTTGTGAAAAATGCGATAATAATAATAATTCTTGAAAAATAAAATTAAAAAAGATACATTCTTACCATCAAATACTTTCATTCAATATTTTTTGTATTTTTGGGGTTTTGTTTTTGAGTAGAGTTTTCATTTCGGCCTCGGTTGGTTCAGCAACACGCTCTGCCATTTTGTTTTTCTCTACTCATGAGCTGTATATGAGCTGATATCCTAGTAGTAGAGTAGCCAATCAGAGCACGTGATTGCTCATGTCCAGTGAATGTGGCTTGAATAAATCTTTGTCATTGCACATTTACACTGTACAATGAAATCAGATGCCATCCTACCAGTGCAACGTCTGCTTATAGAAATAAAAATGTCTATATAATACATATTAACAACTCTGTGCCATTTGCTAATCATTTTTAAAAATCGCAGCTTGTCATTTTACTGACAAACGGCAAAGAATCGTAAAGTCCTCCATCCTGAAGGTGTCGGAAAACTTAGTTACAGCTTCGCCGCCGACACTGGAGACTCCATCCATAAACGTTACATAAACACATTTCTCCTGACAGGAAATGGCACCACGTCAATTTGATTTTAATCCATTTATACGCCATGTCGTCCCTGTGAATGAGCCGTTGCTATAGAAACGATGACGTATTAGAACCAGCGCATTAATACGTATGTGCAGCATAGCTGATTATTGTGACACGCCTTCTGTGTGTGTGTGTGTGTGTGTGTGTGTGTGTGTGTGTGTGTGTGTGTGTGTGTGTGTGTGTGTGTGTGTGTGCGCGTGTGTGGTCTGCTTTTAACACAGCCTGAGAAAGAAAATAATGGAGAGAGGCAGTGAGTGAAAAAACTGAGACACAGCATAATGAACACTCTCTCTCACACACACACTCACACACACTCACATGTGCCAACACGTGTCTCTCTCTCTCTCTGTCTCACACTCTCTCTCACACACACACACACACACACACACACACACACACACACACACACACACACACACACACACACACACACGTGTATGCATCAGAGATGGTGTGTGCTGCAGAAGTTAGCTGAAGAGTAAAAGGGTGCCGTTATATAAACCTGAGTACTGCATGTTTTTAGTCACCACACACACACACACACACACACACACACACACGAGCTGAAGATCAATGAGCCCGCACTCAAAGAGCTGCCAATTTGTCGGCTAATCCATACAGCAGCTGGGCTTTTAATGACACATATCTGAAACTCGGGGCCACAGTGAGCTAGCCTTCATTAGTGCCACACACACACACACACACACGCAGCAGGAGTGTGGTTTTAAAGTCCCAGTTCACTAGTGAAGTGCTTTTGTTTCTGTTACGTATCAAAAATTAACTCGATCCCTCGGCATTAATGTTTGGGGTTTTTTTAACACCTGATAATACTTAAGTTGTGACACTGAGTATTTACATTTGTAGCAGTTCTATATGAGTGGGTGGAGCACAGAGGACGGCAGGACAGAGATCAGGTTTACAACTAGGCTTTATTGCCACACTTTTCAGTCTAACAATATCCAGTGACTAACACAGACACCCACACACAACCGGCGTCTGGTTCGGGGATGAGCTCCTCTGCTCTCTGCTCTCCCTCTTTAAATAGGGCGCGGTCACTGGGAAGCCACAAACACAGGTTAATTGCTCTCAGGTGTAGTGATTCTGCCACTTACCTTCCCTGACTCCGCCCTCCTGTCACAGACCGGTGCTTGACCACGCCCCCGCTGCCACATACCCCCACCGTCCGGCCTGCAGCCGACTCCCTCCCCCCCCTTGACGGGAGAGGAAGTCCGCCACGACCATCTGCGCCCCCGGCCTGTGGACCACCTTGAAATTAAAGGGTTGGAATGCCAGATACCAACGGGTGATCCGCGCGTTGGCATCCTTCATACGGTGGAGCCACTGGAGGGGCGCGTCGTCCGAACAGAGGGTGAAAGGGCATCCCAGCAGGTAGTAGCGGAGGGTGAGGACCGCCCACTTGATCGCCAAACACTCTTTCTCTATGGTGCTGTAGCGCCCCTCACACACCGACAGCTTCATGCTGATGTACAAGACTGGGCGGTCCTCCCCCTCCACCTCCTGGGACAAAACCGCCCCCAGCCCTCTGTCCAACGCATCCGTCTGCAACATAAAGGTGAGAGAGAAGTCAGGGGAGTGTAAAAGTGGCCCCCCACACAGTGCAGCCTTTACCTCAGAGAAAGCCCGCTGGCATTGCTCCGTCCACTGGACTGGATCTGGTGCCCCCTTTTTAGTCAGATCAGTCAGCGGGCTGGTGACGTCCGAATAATTAGGTATAAACCTACAGTAATAGCCAGCCAGCCCCAGGAACTGTCTCACCCCCTTTTTGGTCTTGGGCCTCGGGCAGGCTGCAATTGCTGCCATCTTATTAATTTGGGGACGCACCTGCCCGTTGCCCAAGTGGAAGCCCAGATACCGTACTTCCACCCGCCCAATCGCACACTTCTTTGGGTTGGCTGTGAGCCCCGCTCGCCTCAGCGACCTAAGGATGGCCCTCAGATGTTCGAGGTGCCTCGGCCAGTCATTACTATAGATGATGATGTCATCTAGGTAAGCAGCCGCATACGTGGCGTGGGAGTGGAGGACCCTGTCCATCAGCCGCTGAAACGTAGCGGGCGCCCCAAACAGCCCAAAAGGAAGTGTGACGAATGTAATCCAAATGGTGTGGAAAAGGCCGTTTTTTCTCGGGATAGTGGAGTCAAGGGGATCTGCCAATATCCCTTCGTCAAATCCAGTGTCGAATAAAAGCGAGCCGTGCCGAGTCGATCGAGCAACTCATCAATACGAGGCATTGGGTACGCGTCGAATTTAGACACTGCGTTGACTTTTCTATAGTCCACACAGAACCGGACCGACCCGTCGGCCTTGGGTACCAAGACCACCGGGCTGCTCCAGTCACTGTGTGACTCCTCGACGATGCCCATTTTGAGCATGGTCTCAAGTTCTTCCCGAACCACCTTTTTTTTGTGTTCGGGTAGCCTGTAAGGGCGGCTACGCACTACCACCCCTGGGGGCGTCTCTATGTGGTGCTCTATGAGGTTAGTGCGACCGGGCAGGGGCGAGAACACATCCGAAAACTCGGTCTGCAACTGGGCGACCTCCGTGAGTTGGGTCGGGGAGAGGTGGTCTCCACAGGGGACCGGAGAGGTACATGATGCCAATGCCCCTTTTTGAACCTCTGGCCCCAGCTCCGCCTTCTCCGGAACCACCGACACCAACGCCACGGGGACCTCCTCATTCCAGAGTTTAAGCAGATTGAGGTGGTAAATCTGTAGCACCCCACCCCTGTCCGTTCCCCTCACCTCATAGTCGACGTCCCCGACTTGCCGTGTGACCTCAAAGGGTCCTTGCCACTTGGCGATCAATTTGGAGCTCGATGTGGGCAACAGTACGAGTACCTTATCTCCCGGTGTGAACTCCCTATGGCACGTACCCTTGTTGTACAGGTGGGCTTGCCGTTCTTGGGCCTGCCACAAATTCTCCTGGGTTAGGTGGGTGAGCGTGTGGAGTTTTGCGCGCAGGTCCATAACGTATTGAATTTCGTTCTTACTTTGTGAAGGTCCCTCCTCCCAATTTTCCCTCAGCACGTCTAGAATGCCGCGCGGCTTACGCCCATATAATAATTAGAACGGGGAGAACCCTGTGGAGGCTTGGGGGACCTCTTGCACTGAAAACAACAAGGGCTTGAGCCACTTATCCCAATTACGTGCGTCCTCACTTACTAATTTTTTAATGATATTCTTGAGGGTGCGATTGAACCGTTCCACTAAACCGTCCGTTTGTGGGTGATACACGCTGGTGCGGATCGGCTTAATCCCCAATAACCCATACAGTTCGCGCAGTGTCCGTGACATAAATGTGGTGCCTTGATCAGTCAGAATCTCTTTCGGGATTCCAACTCAGGAGAAAATGCAGAAGAGCGCCTCTGCAATACTGTGTGCTGAGATATTGCGCAGAGGCACTGCTTCCGGGTATCGCGTTGCATAGTCCACCAGAACTAATATAAAGCGGTACCCTCGTGCTGACCGATCTAATGGCCTGACGAAATCCATCCCAATCCTTTCGAACGGTGTCTCGATTAATGGTAGAGGGCGCAAAGGCGCTTTTGGAATGGCCGCTGGATTTACTAACTGGCATTCGCGGCATGCCGTACACCACCTACAGACATCGCCGCGAATCCCCGGCCAATAGAATCGGGCCATTATTCGGGCTAATGTCTTATCCTGCCCTAAGTGTCCAGCCATGGGATTAAAGTGAGCCACCTGGAATACCAATTCCCGGCAGCTCTTTGGAATTAAAAGTTGCGTGACTCGCTCTTCAGTTTGAGTGTCCTGCATCACTCGGTATAACCTATCCTTCATAATCACGAAGTAGGGGAAGGCCGGGGTGGCGTTTGGCTGGAGTGTTTGACCATCGATTACTCTCACTTGGTCAAACGCATGTCGCAGAGTCTCGTCTCGCGACTGCTCTAATGGGAAATCTGCAAGGGATTCCCCAATAGAGAGAGGAGGGGCCGGCGGCTCCTCACTCTGACACGGAGATGACGTAGACGGCTCTGTGACAGCTGCTCCCGCCAATGCGACACCGGGCCCTCCCCCTGTTAAATGGCAGGACCCGCTCTTTACTAAGCGTGTCATTAAATCCCGAAATCCCGGCCAATCAGTCCCCAAAATTAAAGAGTGGGTAAGGCGAGGATTAACCGCCGCCTTCACTATAAATTTTTCCCCTCGGAAAAAAATGTGGACCGACACCAAAGGGTAGCTGTGAACGTCCCCGTGCACACAACACCTTCACCCCCTGTGCTCCCCCCAATGCCTCGTTCTGCACCAGGCTTTGGTGAATTGAGGTCTGATTGCAACCAGAATCCACCAACGCCTGATATGTATCCCCTTGAATACTCACTGGTATGCGATACGCTCCGGCCTGATCGAGGGTGGCTTCTGGCGCGTCGGGGATCCGAACCACCGCGCCCACCTCTATTGTCGTGCACTGCTGTTGGAGGTGGCCCGGTTCCCTGCAGCGCCAGCAAACCGGCCTGGGCTTCCTCTCTGCACCGGTGTTCGGGGGCTCACTCACCTGAGGGGGGGAGAGACAGACACAGAAAGGAGAAACGGGAGGGCACCGTGGGTGCGGCGGGCCGGCTGGGGTGGTGCCGGCCCCCGCCTCTGCGGTGGGGGAGTGGGGCAAGGACGGGACACAGGAGGAGGGAGAGAAAGAGAGAGAGAAGAGAAGAGAAGAGGCTGTCTGCTGTCCTGCCGCTGGAACAGCCGCCAAATGGTCCTCCGCCAGCTCGATGGCCTGATCCAGCGACGCTGGGCGGTGGCACTGGACCCACTCCACGGTTCCTGTCGGCAAGAACTGCTCCAGCACCACCTGATTGACGATCTCCTCGGTGTCGCGGTTGTTGACCCTCAGCCACCGCCAGCAGGCGTCCCGAAGTTGCTGGCCAAACGCGAACGGCCGGCCAACTTCCTCCAAGCGTAAAGCGCGGAAGCGCTGGCGCTGCTGCTCCGGGGTCCGCCCCATGCGCTGGAGGACGGCCCGGTGGAGGTCCGCGTAGGCCAGCCGGTGGTCGGCGGGGAGCTGTAGCACGGCCAGCTGTGCCTCTCCCGTTAGCAGGGGGAGGAGACGCGCCGCGCGCTGCTCCATCGGCCACCCCGAGGCCTCTGCGACTTGCTTGAAGAGCATGATAAAAGCCTCGGGGTCATCCTGCGGACCCATCTTGGTTAAGGTGAGGGGAGACGGGCCCGTGGTGGGAGCGCTGGTGGACCCTGCCGATGCGAGGAGGTGCCGGAACGCCTCCCGGTCTTCTTGCTGGGCCAGCACCAGGGCCTCGAAGCGCCGTTCTTGTTCCTTTCGGAGGGTGATGAGCGCCTGGTGCTGGCTTTGCTGGGCCGTAGCGAGGGCGTGGACCAGGTCGGCGAACGGGGAGGACTCCATGGGGCTGATCGGCTGCTGTGCTCCACTATTCCTCCTGAGTTTCAGCACCACTGTAGCAGTTCTATATGAGTGGGTGGAGCACAGAGGACGGCAGGACAGAGATCAGGTTTACAACTAGGCTTTATTTCCACACTTTTCAGTCTAACAATATCCAGTGACTAACACAGACACCCACACACAACCGGCGTCTGGTTCGGGGATGAGCTCCTCTGCTCTCTGCTCTCCCTCTTTAAATAGGGCACGGTCACTGGGAAGACACACAAACACAGGTTAATTGCTCTCAGGTGTAGTGATTCTGCCACTTACCTTCCCTGACTCCGCCCTCCTGTCACAGACCGGTGCTTGACCACGCCCCCGCTGCCACAACATTCCACTCACAAACATGTTCACTGAGTGAGCACGCAAAAGAGCTACAAATAAAACATCCTGATTGAAATGAATCGTCTTTGTTTTATTCATTTTTTACAGGAGTGAAAATCTTCCGTTCAGTTTTTCCCGTTTATTCACTGTGTTACATTTTAGAAAAATCTAACAGCTAACATTAGCTAGCTAAGCTTACGAACTACTAAAGAAAGTGCTAAATGTGCAAATAGACAGAGTTACATGCACTGATATTGGAGAGCTATGTGGTAGCTTGCAAGATTAGGAGCGAATTTTCAGGTGGGAGGAGCCAGAGGTACGAACTTATGACATCACAAATCAGTGATTTCTTTCAAATGTGTTTTGGGAGCATGGTGTATTTGAAGTGCTGCTTTAAGCTTGCAGGCTTCTGTGCAGTTCTCTCTCTCTCTCTCTCACACATACACACACACACACACACACACACACACACACAGAATATAGAGAGCACAAAGAGACAGATGAAAAGAGAGGAGGAGAGTGATGGAGCGACAGAGCGAGTAAAGAACGCAGGAGTGTGTCTCGAGAGAGAGACGGCTCGCTGAAGATGAAAGGATGTCACAGAAAGGAGGAGACAAGGAGCGAGGGACCGAGGATGAGAAAAAAATACACACCCACACATACACACACAGAGAGAGAGAGAGAGAGAGATGAGATTAGCGACCAACACAGACAAAGAATAAAAAAGAAAAGGCCAGACGTCTGGAACATTTTTTTTTCTGTTCTGTTGCTAGCAACCCAATTAATTAGCATCGAAAACCCAGCAGAGGACACAGCGAGTCTCAACAAAAAAGTCAACAGAGTTAAAACTACACATTCAGCGCATTATGAAGTGAACATGGTGTGGTTTAGGACGCAACTGAGATCTAGCGTTCGGACACACCCTTTAATTTAAATGGCTGACATTCTAATAAACACACTCAACTCATAATGAAGGCCAGCTTTTAGGGCGAAGCTTTAAAATGACTTTTTCTTCAGGAAGTAGGGTTTAATTAAAACAGTTCTCTTTCTCATAAACACACAAACTAAACATCACATCGAGAGTTTGGGACAAAACCTTAAAATGGCCGATGTAAGAACACGATCCAGACTAATTCACTCCACAACAAGAACTTAAAGCTAGACTGCCTTTCAGATTTTTCAAGTGTAGGTCATAAAAATAATTTTTCTTGACACCCAATTTTTTTTTTGTTTAGTGACTGAAAGCTACTGAATTCGAATCACAGACTTACAATTTTATTAGTTTTTTAAAAAATAGAACAATTAATGAATTGAAGGCCACGTGGCCCTAAATTCTCGGCTGTTTTTTTCCTGCTTCACCATGACCCGATTCAAGATACTACCATACATCATGGATCACGTGGTGGGCTTTCCCTGTTCACGCAAGGCATTGTGGGATACAAATTTGAAACAAGAGAGAAAAATGGAGGGCGTGAGAGTGCGAATGAAATGTGAAAGACTGACTGCAGTAACAGAAAGCGAGAAGAAAGATGTTATGTTATAAACGAAGGAAAGGAAGGGGTAGTATCTCACTGGGCTGCAACAGCCCGCAAGTAGTTGGAGACACAACAACTGCGGTCAAATATGCGAATTAGCGACAATTTTCACTTGGAATCACACTGAATTGATATTCGCATATTTTACCGCAATTGTTGGGTCTCCAACTAGTCGCAGGCTGTCGCAGCCCAGCTTTCCCTCGGCAGGCAGGGAAGTGGAGGAAGCCTCACGGAAACTGACTTGAGAAAGGTTCGCGACGGCTTTGCGACACCAGCGACACATTTGCGGAAATTTTGTTGCACGAATTTTTTGAACATGTTAAAAATTTCAACAACGAAGGAGCGACACTTTGCGACTCATGCGAGGAAATTGAGAAGCCCTGCGAATGTTTCAAGACGCTTTTGAAACTCTCTCCCGAATGACATTCGCAATTTGTCGCAAGCTGTCGCAGCCCAGTGAGATACTGGCTAAACGCAGGACCAAACTAATAAATATTGTTGCTCAGCGAGCACCTCGGTGTGATCAGCTGTTCGTTTAGCGACAGAATGATGGAACTGTCAGTGCACGCTCAAAGGGAAACCTGTAGATGGCAGTAATGCAACACTGTGGATGCCAGCTGCTGTAAAACCCAAAAGAAGAAGGTAAACCTGCGCATGCGCACACGGACTTCCTCTGTCTGCTTGACTGCGCGAAACGAGCGATTTCATGCACACTATTTGCTTTAATCCCCTCAAATTAAATAACTTCCCAGCCACAGAATGGCCTGATATTTTGTGAGATATTACAGAAATAAACAGATATCACAATCACCACATTTCAGACGGAACTAAATTTCACCGGTTTTATGAAATCGAAAGGCCGTCTCGCCTTAATTATTACAGCTGTAGGGTATAAAAACTCTAGTACATGTACCATGTAAAGTATTTGGGACAGAATTGCCATTAACTCTCCAGCATTAAAATAAAAGCACTAAATAGTCATGAAGTCCAGTACTGCGTTTGGGACAGAACCTTAAGGTGGCTGACGTTTTAATAAGAACACTAAAAGGACAAGAAGACAAACATTTCTGAAGTGTTTATTAAATAAACATATAAAAATTATGCAACTTTTTTTATCCTTAAGATGGTGGACATTAGCCCTGTGATGACCTGGCGACTTGTCCAGGGTGTACCCCGCCTTTCGCCCGTAGTCAGCTGGGATAGGCTCCAGCTTGCCTGCGACCCTGTAGAAGGATAAAGCGGCTAGAGATAATGAGATGAGATGAGATGAGATGGTGGACATTTACATAACTACATTTGTGTGTAATTAAAACAGCGAATGTTTCAGTAAGAACGCTAAAGTAATAGGTGTCTAACGATATATCTCGCGATTATAATTTTAGGATGATTTGAATCAATGAAATGAAAAATTAATTGTAGTTATTATCAAGCTGCATAATCTTTTAGCGGGAATACACATGACTTCACTGTAGGAGGAAGTAACATCTCTAATACCACAAAAACACAAATAAAACAGACCTAAAGTGTAAAAGAGCTGCTGTGTGATTGTGTACAAATAGATTTAATAAGAAATCAGAGCTCTCTCTCTCTCTTTATACAGAGTGCTGAAAGATAAAGAAAAGCAAATGGAGGCAGAACAAATGTTCACAAACATTTATAAAGAAAAGGAATATTTTAGTTAACAGGTGATTATATTTTACTCCAACATTTACAAATGTGCGTAAATAATTATTGTTGGTTATTAAGAAAATGAAACAAAAAATTTGCTTGTTTTTTTTTATCCCCCGCTGGCCGAAAGACCCGAAGGGGGATTATGTCGTGGCGATGTCCATCTGTCCCAGGAAGGGACCTTCTGAAATCAACTCCTCTCACAATTTTTGGAGGAATTTCACGAACTTGGCAGGATTCTTTGTTATATGTTGGTAATACACATATTGTAATTTCCTAAAAATCAATCACATTTTACCAGAGTTACAGCCCTTAATTAACAAAATTATAATTGGACAATTTCATGAGTGTTTTCCTTCTGAAATCAACTCCTCTCACAATTTGTGGAGGAATTTCACCAAACTTGGCAGAATTCATTGTTGTACGTCGGTACTACGCATATTGTAATTTCGTTAAATTGGGTCACATTTTACCAGAGTTACAGCCCTTGATTAGCAACTTTGTACTTTCACAATTTCATGAAGGTGTGCTCGCCTTCTGACATCCACTCCTCACAATTTTTGGATAAATTTCTCGAAGCTTGGTGAAAGGCCTTGTTATATGACAGTAATACGCAGATTGCGATTTAATTTCGTTTGTGAAAATTTTCCCAGAGTTTTGACCCTTGATTAAATAACTTGTACTTTGACAATTTCATGAGGGTGTACGTTCTTCTGAAATCAACTCCTCTCACAATTTGTGGAGGAATTTCACCAAACTTGGCGAAGGGCTTTGTTATTTGACGGTTATACGCATATTGAAATTTTGTTTAATTTGGGCAAATTTTCCCAGAGTTATGCCCTTGATTATTAACAAACTTGTACTTTGGCAATTTCATCAAGGTGTGCTTGCTTTCTGAAATCAACTTCCCTCACAATTTTTATCTCCCGCTGGCCGAAAGGCCCGAAGCGGGATTATGTCGTGGCGATGTCCGTCCGTCCGTCCCTGGAAGGGTACTCACCTTCTGAAATCAACTCCTGTCACACTTTTTGGAGGAATTTCCAAAAACATGGCAGGATTCTTTATTATATGTCAGTAATACGCATATTGCAATTTCGTTCAATTCAGTCACATTTTACCAGAGTTATGGCACAGTTGCCAGCGGGGGATATTGTGCTCTTACAGCACTCGTTTTTTTTTAACAAAAGGAATATTTAAATTGATAAAGAACGGGAAAATAAATGTTGCATTTTTTTGGTAATAAAATTTTAATTTAGTATTTTTTTCAAAAGTACTGTGGGAAAATTGAATCCTGAATTGGGAGAATCATTATATTCCTAATAAATAATCATGCGAGTCTGGTGTTTTGGACAGAGCCTTAAGATGGCTGACGTTTTTGGGACAGAGCTGGAGATCTCATGTTGGTTAAATTATTTTTTACAGCTCGGAGATTTGAGTGCAAGCTTCAGGGCCCTCAGTGTGATCGCGATTACAGGAAGGTGAATCATCTCGTTCAGGTGGTCTGTGCAATTATAATAGTGGCCATAGGGCATGTGTGCTCATTACACACACACACACACACACACACACACACACACACACACGGTGGTGTTTCACAGGCCTTTCTACCGAGCGTGCTCCTGTGGGATTGTGCCTCTGTAATTGGAGCCCCAGCCTCGCTCACCGTTCAGCCGTGCGGCTCGGCCTCCATCACGCTTTAATGTTCTCCATGCCCGAGGGAACGCAGAGAGAACGAGCAGATCCACACCCATACACCTCTCTCTCTCCCTCCCCACCTCCTCCCCCCTGCTCGTTTTGTCTTCTGTGAGGATAAAGCCGGGCAGTTACAAAGGCAGCACTCTCTAATGGCCTGGCTTTATTCATGACCCGCTGCAGCGCCGGGACGAGTCGGAGAGCAAGACGAGGAGAATATTACAGCCCTCCAGACACGAGGACGATTTAAAGCCTCTTTCTCATTTAGAGGTAAAGAGCGGCGCAGGCTGGGTAATTTCCATCACAGGACCCAGCAGCAATAAAGTGCAAAATCCACACAGGTCGTACAGGAATGCAGGGAAGTTTTTTTACGATGTGAAGGTGCTGAAATTTTAATCTTCAGTCCTCGACTTAAAGAGGTAGTGCACGCTTAAATGTAGTTTGTAAGCTGATAGCTAAACGATTTGATTCAAACACACCACTGCTGGTGTTAATATTGACAAAATTACAAATAAATATTTGTTTATTTTAAAAAATCAGCAGTTTATGGGTTCAAAAATGGTTCAAAGCGCCATCTACTGGTCAAAATCATCCTGATGCTTTCAACGCCAATGATGATGTAGAGTTGACCATTTGGTACTTCTCTACATCATGACATTTTTATTAAAAAAAAAAAAAGAATGTTAACACAGTCAAATCAGAGGTCGGAGGCTCCGCCCTCCCCCAGCCCCGCCCTTGAGTGGAAGTCTGTGAAACAGCGCACATTTAACAGTTATTCCACAAAATCAAGTCGTACATGAGCTGATAGCCGACGAGGCGAGATTGAGTGGAATAACTGTTTTATTCTCTCCACATTCTCTCCACATTTTGCAAATTCTGTAAATAAAACCTTTATACAAAACGTCCTACAAAACCATTTCCACTTAGAATGCAAACAAATTGGCGAAATGACAGGAGCAATTTGTGAAAAATGCAATGATAATAATTATTGAAAAATGAAACAAGATACGTTCTTACCATCAAACATTTTTATTCCGTTTTTTTTTGGGGGGGGTGTTTTTGAGTAAATTCTCGGTTGGTTCAGCAACACGCTCAGCCATTTTGTTTTTCTCTACTCATGATATATGAGCTGATAGCCTAGTAGTAGATTAGCCAATCAGAGCGTGCGATTGCTCATATCCAGTGAATGTGGATGGAATAATTTCAGTTGTATGCTGATTGAGACTCGGTGAGAAACTCATGCCTCAGATATCCACGTATGAAGTACAAGTTTCTTGTCAGACTTCATCAGTTTAGAGTCCGTGCTTTAGTTACAGCCGTAAACTAAACACTAAAAGTGAACTGATGATGCCATTCTGTCATGTTATTCACTTCTTCAGGCGAGGAATTTTATATAAACAAACTTTTATAAAGTTTTAGTTTATTATTACCCCGAGATCTACAACCTCAAAATGACCGCCTTGAGAATCCAACATGGCCACGCCCAATAAAATCCCAGCTGCTGCATTTAAATTCTGTTCTGGAGTCGGAACTATTTTTCTCACCATCAGATTTGAGACATTTATTAAGACGGAGTGTTCATTTGCCTTTGGCTGAGCAAAACATTGTCAAATATGCAAAAAAGAGAGAGAGAGAGATATTGACACTGAGCTTGGTGCTTATCCTCACCCACACACACACTCATAACGTTTTACTTCAGACCCATAAAAATGATTTGATCACTGTTCTGTCTGATGGAGCTACTGTGAAAATGTGCAAATGCACTCATCACACACACACACACACACACACACACACACACACACACACACACACACACACCCCTGATGCATCCCTGCAGCTGGATGCAGCACTTGATGATGCACAGATGTGCCTCAGGCAGTGATTTGGCATGAATAGGATGAAGTGCAGGCGGAGAGTGAGCTCACGACCTCGCCGAGGAAATGCGATGAGAAACAGGGACGAGCCAAGACGGGATAAACTGTGTGGTGTTTTTAAAGTTTTATTTTATTTTACATCACGGCACCTGAGACCGTCTGACTGGCTGTCTGCCATGGAGGAAAAACAGAGAGAGCGAAAGATCGTTAACACGCTACAGAAATCCCAGAGAGAGAGAGAGATTGATTTTGACTTCTAAATGCCCTCTAACAATGAACTTACATCTGAGAAGAAATGCTTTAAAAAAAAAACCTGTCACATTCGTTTCATCAGGGATCATGAGAGCGACTGGAAACACGCCGTCACATCAGCATGCAAAATTCAGTGCTTATGTCCTCAGAGAGAGAGAGAGAGAGAGAGAGAGACAGACAATAAAATAAATGATAAATATAAACATGTGATCTGCAGCTCCACTCCTCCCAGAAAATCAATCAGCACCTTCTGACCAATCAGAACTCAGAACTGGAGTGCACTGAGTCAGTGTCAGGGGTGATAACGAGGATCGGGTGAAAATACATGTAGAGCCGATTAAACCTCAACACACCCGGACTTCTGAACCGGACTGAACAGGAAGTGGACGTGATGACGATGCTCTGAAGAGGAAACGACACGAAGCAGAATAAATGAGCAGAACAGAAACGAGTGTGAAGACAGGAAGTGCAGCAGGAACACATCAGAGTTCGCATTACAGGAACAGGAAGCGTCTTGGCTGAAACAAACACGAAGCCGAGGGAAAGGCGAGAAAGTTCTGGAATATCTGTGTGAATGTTCATCTGGGGGAAAGCTTCAAGGTGTCTGTCTGTCTGTCTGTCTGTCCGTCCAGGTATCTGTCCATTTAGCTATCTGTCTGTCTGTCTGTCTGTTTATCCACCTGTCTGTCTGTTTATCCATCTGTCTGTCTGTCTATCCAGGTATCTGTCTGTCCATTTAGCTATCCATTTCTCCATCTAACCATCTGTCTGTCTGTCTATCCATCTATCTGTCCGTCTATCCAGGTATCTGTCTATTTTGCTATCTGTCTCTCCATTTGTCTGTCTATGTCTATCCATTTGTCTGTCTAACTATCTGGATGTTTATCTGTCTGTTATCTCTTTATTCATCTATCTGTAAGTCTGCCTGTCTATCTACCTGTCTGTTTGTCTGTCTGTCTTACTGACTGTTTGTGGAGCTTTCTCTGTCCGTCCGTCCAGCCATCTCTGTCTGTCTGTCTGTCTGTCTGTCTGTCTGGGTATGTGTCAGTCTTTGTACTCATCTTTATGTCCATTTCTCTCTCTCTCTCTCTCTCTCTCTCTCTCTCTCTCTCTCTGTCTCTCTCTCTGTTTACCTGTCTGTCTGTTAACCTGTTTGTCTGTCTACCTGGATGTTTATCTGTATACATATCTGTTATCTGTTTTTTCATCTGTGTGACTACCTATCTCTCTGTCCATCTAGTTATCCATCTGTCTGTCTGTGGAGCCTTCTCTGTCCATCCATCCAAATATCAGCCCATCTATATGTCTGTCTGTCTGCCTGTCTATCTTTTTACTCATCTTTATGTCCATCAAGCTATCCCTCTCTCCATCTGTTTACCTGTCTGTTTGGTTATCTGGATGTTTATCTGTCTATTTGTCTGTTATCTCGTTCTTCATCTACCTACCTATCTATCCATCTAGCGATCAGTCCATCTCTGTCCATCTGTCTAATCTGTCTATCTGGCTCTCATTTTTTTATTCCCCTTTCTCTGTTTCTTTCTGCTTTATTTTTCTTATTTTTTCTCTTGTTTTCTTTCTTTCCTTCTCCATCTCTTGTCTCTCACTCTTGTTTTCTCCTGCTGTCTCACCTGTTCTTCCTTTCTCTCATTTTCTCATCTTTTGATCTGTTTTTCCATCTCTCGCCATCTTTCTTTTTCTCTCTTCATCTGTTTTTCTCTTAGTTGTCCTCTCTGACTTTCTCGCTCACCCACACACTTCAGCTCTTCATCTGTCCTTCCTCTATTTCCCTTTTTAGCTCTCCCCATTTTTTTTCTCTTCCATCTTTATTTTGGTCCATCTCTCGTTGCTCGTTGCTCATCGCTCTCCTCCGCGCTGCACTTGCGCAAGTTTGTCTTCATCGACTCCGCGTGAACTTTGCTCCACATGTAAATACAGTTTGGTGAAGTTTGGCGAGTGCGTATCCCGCCGCGGCCGTTTTTCACAGCACAGTTAATGTTGTGAGAAGAGCAGAGGCATAAAGAGATACTTTTAATCAGGAAGACAGTTATTACCGCTATTAACATTACCATCCACTTTAGCTAATGAGCATAATTATCCACTCGACCAATGGCAGAGCTCCACACTCCCCCTCAGCCTGCTGAGGAATTAATGACTCTGCCTTTTGAGGCTGATAAAAAGAAGGTCAACTCTGCTTCGTACTTCCACTAAAGCAATGCTGAGTGATGATTACATAAGATTGTGTTTTTGTTTTTTTATGAGTATTTATTATGTGTGTGTGTGTTTCAGGCTTACTCCAGGAGAGTTATGTGGAGGAACCAGATGGCCTGGTGTCCATCAACCTTCTCATCATGTGTGCCGTTTCTGCATTCACCACTGGGGCGGCGCTCTCTGCCCTGATGATCTGCTGGCTCATGACGTTCAAGCACCGACGCCACTCCAGGGGTGGGGCTTCGAGCCAGGCTGGGCGTCGCCATGCCGACAGGGAGCAGTGCATGCTAGGACACGGGCGTAGCAGCTCAGCGATTAGCGTGACAAGGATCAGTGGTGTTGATGCGCAGGTAGAGGACCTGTTCACTAATGGCTGGCCAAAATCTGGAGAAATCCAGGATCCGGGATTGCCGACTCCAGAACAAACGCCACTGCAGCAAAAACGGCCTGCTCCGGATGTCCATGACCACACCCATCTCCACCTTCCAGACTCGGATTGGGAGCAGAGCCAAACGTTTATCACCCAAACAGGTCCAAATGCCTCCATCATGTACCTGAGCTCTGATTACTTACAAGGCGGTGACGGAGACCAGCAGGATGATCCGGGTATCCCAAATGTTGAAAGGCAACACTATCTCATCCTTCCTCATCCCGCTATTCAGAAAGAGCAAATCCGGCATTATTCAGCTCCTAAGACACGCAATTCCGCCAGCGAGTACCGACCGGCAACGCCACAAGACTCGCCCGAGCGCAGGAAGGTAGTCTCGGCTCCAAATCCGCATTCGGATTATGGAAATCCGCCACACTGGAGCCAAAACGGCATCAGCAACAATGGCAAACCCAGCAGACACCACCATAACTATCCAATACAGCCACGTACGAACGCGGCGTTGGTGCGACCCGGAGTCCTCCACGCCACCAGGGGGCTCGGTGAGCTGCAGGACTTCAGCCATGTTCTGGGAAGGAGGATGGACAGTGAGAGGAGAGAAAAAGACAGAGAGTGTACAGCCAGCGGACAGTAAAGAGACAGAGAAGCTCCCTCTTTTCCAGAGAGCCGTGACTCCCAAAAACCTGCCCGAAAAACTGTCTCACTGCCATCGATAAAACCCCACAGTGTTGCTCGAAAGAATAAGTGAGACAGAATCCGAACCAAGCGTCAAGCTGAGCACTTGCCAGTTCGCCTCGTTCCCCTCCAGACCTTTAGCGCTTAGCATGTTAGCAAAGTTCTCCATCGCCCTTCTGCCCCCGATGACACGGAGCCATTTTTCAGGAAACCGGATATCAGTATACTGTGAAGTGTTCACGTGACTCCACAGCCAACGGTAGCAAGTCTGTCTAACAGGAAACAGTTCAGTGGACATTTTTGTTCTTTATTTCTCCAGTATATGTGTGTGTGTGTGTGTGTGTGTGTGTGTGTGTGTGTGTGTGTGTGTGTGTAAGATATACAGTGCGTCTTGATACCAGAGGCAAGTCTAGACCTCAGCTAAACATCAAGACAACAGAGCCGAGGACATCTAGCAGTCGAGCCACGCTGGAGCTTCTCGCTTACACAGAGCCGAGATCAAACAGACTCCTTACGTTTGCTTTCGAAGCATTCAAAGGACAAAAAGTGACTTAAAGCAACATCTGATTGCGATTTTTTTTAATCAGCCGTGTGTGTGTGTGTGTGTGTATATGAAAGACGAACGTCCTGATTTTGATGACTGACAGCGACAACAAGCCAAGACCTCAAAGACAACCTGAAATCTTGTTATTTCGTGTTTCTGGCTTTACTGTACACGGTTCATTAGTATCAATCAGTTAATAAACAAACGTGTTCTTTTATTGTATCAATCAAAACATTTTCTGATTTTTCGACGTGTCATGACGCACAGGTGGGCGGGGAAAATATTAATCGATAATATCTTTACATGTTTCTCCTCCCCTCCCCCCACATATGTAATACATATGTTACGAATAAACTAACCCATATCACAATCATAATCATGTGGTGAGTAAAACGTATTCAAATTTCTGTTTTACGATGTTTTTAGGTTAAAAACTGAATTGCTGATGCTAATCACTTGATTATTACGAATATTCGGATAACGTTAACATGACATAGCTAGCAGTAGCTATCTAATGTTACGTAGCTATCCAAGTTCATTAGCAAACATTCGGGAGGCTGTCATAACATGTAATTAAAACTGTTTACCAAGATTGCTAGCATCACTAAGACGTTATAGCATGCTAGCTAACATTGGTACATGTACGAAGAAGTGAAAATAAAAGCTGTTGTAACCATCGGATTTAAGACACACGGAGACGCCTGTCACTCGGCAAAATCAGGACGCCTATGAGAAAGAAAGAGCGCTCGCTAACAATCGTGGAACAGATGGAGAGATGAGATGCTCTGAACTGCGAGCTCTGGGGTGGTTTAGAAGTCATAACAATGACAACAGTAATAATTGTGGGTGGAGTTTGTGTGTGTAAATGTTTCTGATGTGTGTTTGCTGCTGGATATGAACACTGAGGGCTTTTGTAACCGTCTTTCTGCCTCACTGACTCGTCTCTCTCTCTCTAAATCTCCTTTCTGGAAAGTGAAATGTGATTCTCTCTCTCTATCACTCCATCTTGTCTCTGGGGTGCTGGTTCAGGAAGCGTCTCGGAGACACTGAGGCTCTTTGTTGCGGGCCGGACAGATGAGGCTCGTCAAGGCGTTATGAGTCGCACAGTGAGGGAATAGCAATGAGCGGCAGAATGAGTCCATCCCTCTGGGGCGCCGTCCTGATTCGAGCGAAGGTTTCAGTGGGCCATCAAAGGGGACAGGGGGTAGGGCGCAAAGGAAGGAATATTAAACAGAGACCTCAGCTTCTTCCTGCACTTCAGTTTCCAAACCGATTCCAAAAAAATATCAAATCAACATCATGATATCATCAAGAGTCCCAACCAATCAGAAATGATCCATCAAGAAATCACAGAGATAAAATAATAATAATAATAGGGGTGGGTCTTATGATCTGATGTGATGACTTGAGGAAGTACTTTTCCCTTCTGAGAAAAAAAAACCCATAGCTTCGTTGTTTTACCAAGTTGCGTTACTGTTACGTTTTTCTTTCACGTTATTTTTTTCATTGAGAAGATACAGTGCATCTGGAGTATAAGCAGGATTATTCTATCCACGTTCACTGGATACGAGCAATCGCATGCTCTGATTGGCTACTCTACTACTAGGATATCAGCTGATAGACTGTGAGTGGAGAAAAACAAAATGGCGGAGCGTCTTGCTGAACCAACCGAGGACAAAATAAAAACTCTACCCCAAAATAAAACCCAAAAAAATACAAAAAAAAAAGCAACAAAATATGGAATAAAAGTATTTGATGGTAAGAACGTATCTTTTTTTTTTATTTTTCAATAATAATAATAATAATAATTATAATTATTATTATTATTATTATTACATTTTTCACAAATTGCTCCTGTCATTTCGCCGGTTTGTTTACATTCTAAGTGGAAATGATTTTGTCGGATGTTTTGTATAAAGTTTTTATTTATCGAATGTGCAAAAAATAGAAATGTTCCATTTCTCAAAATCCAGTGAATGTGGATCGAATAAAACAGTTATTCCACTCAGTCTCATCGTACACGGATTATAGACAACTCAGGCCAAGTTTACATTAGACCATATCTGTCTCGTTTTCTTCGCGGATGCACTGTCCGTTTACATTAAAACGCCGGGAAACGGGAATCCGCCAGGGTCCACGTATTCAATCCAGATCGTGTCTGGTCCGGTGCTGTGTAAACATTGAGAATACGCGGATACGCTGTGCTGAGCTCTAGCTGGCGTCGTCATTGGACAACGTCACTGTGACATCCACCTTCCTGATTCGCTGGCGTTGGTCATGTGATGCGACTGCTGAAAAACGGCGCGGACTTCCGCCTTGTATCACCTTTCATTAAAGAGTATAAAAGTATGAAAATACTGCAAATACTGATGCAAATACTGCCCATTGTGTAGTTATGATTGTCTTTAGGCTTGCCATCCTTCCACTTGCAAGTGGTGAGTGACTTGCGCACAGCGGCTCAGTCCCGAATCACTGCTCGTGCGCTTCACTCGCGCGCTCTGTGAGCTGCGCAGGGCCGGAGTGCGCACCCTCCAGAGGGCACTCGCTGTTCAGGGCGGAGTGATTTGGAGCGCAGCCGCTGAGGAGGAAGCGATGAGCCGCACTGACACATTTCAACTTATGTGCCGAATTAGTCATGTGATTAGCGTATCCGTGGCATTGGCGTTGCTGTGTGCACGCGAATCGTGTATTGGCGTTGCTGTGTGCACGTTAATCATTTTTAAAAACGTTAATCTGATGATCCGCTGATACGGTCTAATGTAAACCCCACCTCAGTGCTACGTGCCTCGTCAGCTATCAGCTCATGCACGACTTGATTTCATGGAATAACTGTGAAATAACGTTGCAGTGTGTTTTCGGTTCATGTATCAGCATGTTTTATATCGATGTGTTTATTTGACAATGAAAACACAGAGTTGCGTTTCAAAGTGTTGAGGATGAAAACAAAGCACAGTGGTGGTGTTTCAGTGCTGTAAAAACACAGTGGGTAAAAAGGTGGAAAAAGAAAAAAGTAATTATTTACTTATTTGTTATTTAGTACCATACATATGATGTGGTTTTTTTATTAAGGCTGTCGTAAGAAAGAAAGAAAGAAAGAAAGAGAGAGAAAGCGAGAGCTGAGGAAGGGTGAAATATTCCGAAGAAAAAATCCAAACATTAAAAAGTCACAAATTTACAAGAAAAAAGCTTGGACAAAATAGTGTTGTTGTTTTTTTGGTTAAAGAACCACATGGCTTCACTTCGCAAGTTTGCATCAACGTCATCGCACCACAGACGCCACGGCTGAGCCGAGTTACAGGAAATGAAGTCTTTCATCCTCCTCAGTCATGAAGAATAAATCGCTAAGAGATTTTCAATGACATTTCTCAGAATGCACTGCAGCCGGGAATCATGTGATCGTTCTCTCAGTGAATATCAGGTTTTTATTCCCTCATAAATTTGTGATTTTTTTTTTTATCTCAGAAATTCAAAGGTTTTTTTTTAAATGGAATATTACCCCCTTCCTCATTCAGCTCCATTTTTTTTTTTTGCCCAATACGCCATCATATATACACCTGTAGCTGTACAGAGATGTCCACAAGTCCCG
>NC_083578.1:89236408-89323908 GCF_027579695.1 Neoarius graeffei
GTTCTTGGTTGTGACTCGATCTCGGTTTTGGTGGTCTTCACAAGAACACTAGCTGTTACAGTGTTTAGCTCCATGGTGAAGTTTAATTTGTTTATTGAACATGACAGGAACTCTCACTGTGTCGTAAAAGGTTTTCAGATGAATCAGAATATATTTCTGTTGTTTGTTATCTTGGCTAATTGACTCCATATTCAGTGTAAGGGAATAAAGGGAAAGTTAAATTATTTTCTGAACTTTTTCTTTCATATAGCCTGAGCTTAGTGTCTGCCTATCAAGCCATGATATATTCTCTCTCTCTCCCTCGCTGCCTCTCTCCCTCTCTTTCTCCCTCGCTCTCTCTCTCGCACTCGCGCTAAGCGTCACATGCCTGATTAGCCTGAGTGCATCTCAGCTCTTAATGTGATGACAAGAGGAGAGAGGAGATCCTCGGAGGCGTACATCAGGGACGAGACGATCGTCTCTCTCTCTCTCTCTGCACTCGTTGCCCTGTTTAATGTGATTGCTTTAAAGCCTGCCAGCAATTCCTGAGGTAGAAGTTAGCAAAGCGCTCAAAGTTAGACACCAACTTGTCCTTCCTGCTGAACCATACTCGATTAATGTTATTAACACGATTAACGACCGCGACTTCAAGGACACGTGAGTCACAGTGCCAGGAGCAAACGCCTCAGTAAGTCGGCTAATCTGATGTCTAAAGTTCAGCAAAACTCTGTAGCACTGTTCTTGCATCTTAGCATCACATCCTTACCATTTTCCTCAGAAAGCTTATAGCATTTACACACATTCCCTTAACCGCTAGCTCGCTAATCAGATAATTAGTGGATCTGTCCACTAATGATTCAGCTACCTTTCCAGACGATCCTGATTAAATCTGGGCTGAATTCTATAACAGACTGTGTGATAACGTGTGCACAGCTTTTTTGTGGATTAGAGTATGAGGAAGATCCTCTAACGATAGACCTACGATTAAAAGAAGATCATTACTCAGCATGATCCGGATATCAACGCAAACTCAAGTGAGATTGAGGTAGTAAAGAGGGTGGGTTTTTATGTTTAGCGAGTGTTGCTAGCGTATATTTGTCACTATCTCGTGAGTTTTGCGTCATCCTAAGCCGTCTTGCTGGTGATGAGTTTTAGATCGTGGCTGCGCTTACAGCCTGCAGTTTTAATTTTTTAAGACTTGTTTGGTCGTCAGGTTACTTGTTGTAAGATTTCTGACTTTAAATCACCAACAGTGAACATGCAGCTGAAAAGTGTTGGTGTAAACGTGGCTACGAGGACGATAAAAAAATATAATAAGAAGTACGTTATGGGTCATGTTGCTAACGTGACGTGATGCTGTCCTGCCATACAGAAAAAACGCCGCAAGTGCAATTGACCCATAATGAGCACGGAATCTCCTGAAGACCTGAAAACCCTTTCATTTCTCTGTTAAAGCTTATTAAAAAAGAAAGGCCAATTTTAGCCACTTTCAGCCCACACGTGTGTGTGTGTGTGTGTGTGTGTGTGTATTGTCATTAAACCCCCTGTCAAACAAAAGCCGCCTTGTCACAAGGGTCCTTATTCACCGAGCCCTAATTAAAAGCCCACCAGTGAATATGAAGTCCAGAGAGCCTGAGGCGACGGCCCACTGAGCACGACTCTTTTATTTCCCTCTTTCCGTTCTTTAATAGGTGTATAACCACCACCACCACAGTCATCCCTCTTTCTCCTCCCTCAAGCCATAACCAGGAAACCAGGCAGCATTAATGGGTCACTAATGGAAAAAGAGTTTAACGATCAGGATCCTGAGTCACAACAGTCTTTTTATTCCGGAATATGTGGGAATCAAATGGTCCGTATTTATAATTGAGGTCCAAACGCAGGAGCGGACACAAACATCAGAGGTCCAGGAATTAAACTTGGTGAGCAGCACAAATACAAAGACTGGGAAATTTCAGAATGTATAAGTAATCAGGAGCGAAAAAAGACTTTAAAACAGCACGTAGATTAAAGCGAGTCGGCCTTTTGATTTCATAAACTCGGTGAAATTTAGTTCCGTCTGAAATTTGGTCATGGTGATATATGTTTATTTCTGTAATATCTCACAAAATATCAGGCCATTCTGTGGCTGGGAAGTTATTTAATTTGAGGGGATTAAAGCAAATAATGTGCATGAAATCACATCGCACAGGTTTACCTTCTTCTTCTTTTGGGTTTTACAGCAGCTGGCATCCACAGTGCTGCATTACTGCCATCTACTGCACTGATTTAAAAGTTCACTATTAAAAAAGTGAGCACTGGGTACAATTAGGGATGAAGTCAAGAGGCATCGTTTCGAACATCTTGGCATGATTAAAATCTGATTTATTAATATATCACTATTAGTCAAGGCCCTCTGTCTTTCTTATTTAGAAATGTGATTTATAATAATTATTTTTGACCCAGAATTTTATATTTCGATTGATTGATTCCTCCTCTCGAAACTCTTTAAACTGTTTCTCAAGCACTCGCTCATCTTCACTGCTGTCAGCGTGCATGTTGGAGGCGTGTCCAGGAGAGCCAGATAAGAATATACAGATATGGTGTGAGAACGGGAGGCTTGGTCATCGTGGCTCCAACAGGATTTCAAAATAAAAGTCCGTTCTCGTGCCGGACCCTCCTATTCTTTTGCATCACATCGTATCACAGTGAATCGTATCATATCGTATTGTATCATGTTAGTATTTACTTCATACGTATCTTTACTGTATCGGATTACTAGCAGTGCGTTAAGACGTGTATCGCACTGATCTCAGTTACAGAGACACACTTCTCTACTCAACGCAAAACAGTGTAATCTTGATTCAGACGCCATGTTTCCATACTCCAATCTCTGATTTTTCTCGTTTCGCTTTTGTTGCACGGAACCGAGACTTCATCTTCATTACTATTCAGCTCTTCTTTTTTTTTAAAAAAATAACATTGATGCATGGTTTCGGTGGAGTGTGTACCGTTCATGGAGCTTGTCATGAGTCAACCGTATCACTAAAAATGTACAGTATCTTTAATTTATTATATTAGATTTGAGGAAAAAACAAACCTGATGGCAAACTATAGAAAAATAACCCAGGAAGCAGGAACTGGAAACTGATAGAAACATCAGCGATGCGTCCGTTTTCATGCAGCAAACACACATCAGTGAAAAACAAAAAGCACAAACGGAATCAATTCCCATTTTGTAAAGTTGTAGAGAAACCTGTATTAGCACTGATCTCATTTTATATCCTGTTTTGTTGCTTTGTTTATTTGTTTGTTTGTTTTCCGTGAGGTTTTGGTTGGTTTTCAGTGATTCCTCTTTGGTGTGTGTGTGTGTGTGTGTGTTCTGGATGATGATGATGATGATGAAGATACTGTGAACTGAATCCCAATATGCACTCCTGAGCACTGATTTGGTTTGTTTTGGGGTTTTTTGTTGGGTTCATTTCAAAAAAAAAAAAGAAAAGATTTTTTCTTTTTTAAAGCAAAGAACAAAGAGCTATGTTTTTTTTTCTTTTTCGGAAGCGATACCTGCCTCCTCGTTCATGTCCATGACTTCAGTACTTCAGTGTAACTTACGTGAACTTCTGTGCATGAACTCAGTGTTCTTCACGCAGTGCGCACGAGCGAGTGCTTTTACACTCCATCAGTCACATGACATGCATGCTCCCTGAACCACACACACACACACACACACACACACACACACACACACACACACACACACACACACACAAAAAAAAAAAGTGTGAAAAAGACACAAGAAGGAGCCAACAAGGGAAGCTGAGGTCACACATCACTAATACAGCTGTTGCTGTTGAAATGTCATTAAGCATGGTGTGTGTGTGTGTGTGTGTGTGTGTGTACTTGACTTTTCTTACTCCAATAAACCACCTCAATCCACTTTCTCTCCTGTTTTTTTAAAATAAATTCCTCACACATGATTGATTGTTCAGTCACATGATTATTTAATACTTTATTGTTTTATTACAGTTGAGGTCAAAAGGTTACAGACACATTCACTCATCATGGACTTAAATGTCATGGCGAAACTTTTTCTGTCCCAGAACGATTGTACAACACATATCTTTAATAGGAAAAAAAACAAGAATATGGTGCACAAGTTTTCATTTATTTTGTCTTTTCTGAAATCAACATGGGTCAAAAATATGCATACAGCCACATAACACTTGCTTAGTGAGTTTCACCTTCACCAGACGCTTTTGTTCTCCATCAGCAAGCTTCTGTCAGAATTCTGGTTGGATATTTATCTTCTCTTCTTGGCAGAATTTGTAGAGTTCAGTTAAGTATGTGTGTGTGTTTCCTGGAACGGACCTGACTTTTAATCACAGTGCACATATTTTCTACAGGGTTGAGCTCAGGACTTGTTTTAAGCTTAACGTTCTCTTGCTTTATCCATTATACATCCAGCTCTGATCTCTCTTTGGGGTCACTGTCCTGTTGGAACACCCAATTGTGTCCAAGTTTCTGATGGTTTGAGGTTATGCTGAAGAATTCTGAGGTTCTTCATGATTCCATCCACTCTGTGCAGTGCATCAGTTCCCAGGAGTTTGATGATGCTCCCACCACCATGCTTCGCAGTTAGTACAGTGTTCCTCAGTTCCTCTGGTCATTGTGGCCAAATAACTCAATCGTTGTCTGATCTGACCATCAAACTTTCCTCTAGAAGGCTCTTTCTTTGTCCATGTGATCAGCTGCAAACTTTAGTCGAGCTTAAAGGTGTAGATTTTGGAGCAGGAGCTTCTTTCCTGGACGGCAGCCTCTCAGTTCATGGTGATTTTAAACTCGCCTGACTGTAGACAGTGTTCCAGCAGCTTCCAGTTCAGGGCAGGTCTGTGCCTTGGCGATTCCTGGGTTGTTCCGGACCATCCGAACCAACTTCCTGTCAGCTGAGGAGGACAGTTTGGGTACAGATGCCTCAAAATAACTTGTATTTGTGAAACAAATCCTTTTTATGTTGTGTACAGTGAAGCTACCAGCTGGGATCAATCATCATCACTAACAGGAAGTTAAGAGGCCTTGGCTTTGGCAAGTTAAGACATTTTGGAACTTTCAGCACCACTGAATTAATAATTTAAGTAGGTGTACGTATATTTTTGACCCTGTATGTATAATTGTGACCCTGTGTTGATTTCAGAAAATCCAAAGTAAATTAAAACTTGTGCACCAAATGCTTGATTTTTTTCTGTTAAAGATGTGTGTTGTACAATCATTGTGCAACAGAAAAAGAACCATATAGAGAAATCACTGAAAGAACAAAATTGCCATGACATTCATGTCCCTGTCCGTAAACTTCCGACTGCAACTGTATACGATTTCTCACCGGGTGACTTCTTCATTATTCTTCAATTTACATTCTCAAATGTAAATTTCAGGTTTATCAGCTCATTTATTAAATCATTTTCTCCACGATCGGCTCAGAAAACAGTTCAGGGTCACATCAGTACTGTAATTTTGTGGGTGGAAATGAGTCGATGGTGTTTAAACGCATCATTAACATGGCTAATGCTGCCTCTGGGTCATGTGGAAAGGTTTACATTAAAACACACAGCAATTAAATAATCATTTGGACAAATTTCAGTCGCAGTAATGTGTTGTTTCTTCCCAAATAAAAAATATAGCACCAACAGTGCACTTTTTTTTTTTAGCATCACTGAAGTCGTTTCACAGTAAATTAGCAGCACGATATCTAGCTTTACACTGAGCTCCATAGAATTAATGAGTGAATTAATTCTACACAGAATGTTAGCAGTAGAAAAATGTGAAACGTTAAATGTAAAGTGAACACATTAAATGATTTGTTTTATTCTAAACTGAGACATGCAAACCACTAGAGAGTTTATTTCACTCTACTAGCCACTAATTAACAGTTATTCCATGAAATCGAATCGTACATGAGCTGATAGCCGACGAGACGTGTAGCACTGAATTGTCTATAAGCCACGTACGATGAGATTGAGTGGAATAACTTTTATTCTATCCACATTCACTGGATTTTGAGAAACAGAGCATTTTTATTTTTAATTTTTGCAAATTTTATAAATAGAAACTTTATACAAAACGTCTGACAAAATCATTTCTGCTTAGAATGTAAACAAACCAGCGAAATGACAGGAGCAATTTGTGAAAAATGCGATAATAATAATTCTTGAAGAATAAAAAAAGATACATTTTTACCATCAAATACTTTCATTCCATATATTGTTACTTTTTTGGGATTTTGTTTTCGAGTAGAGTTTTTATTTCGTCTTTGGTTGTTTCAGCAGCATGCGCCGCCATTTTGTTTTTCTCTACTCACGGTATTGCTGGGTTTCAGTCACGAGACTTTTCTTAGCGGTTTTACCGGAAGTGAAATAGCTGGTGGTCTAAACGGCTGCCGTAGTGCAAACAACTAGCGATAACTTATCAGAGTACGCTCGTCATCTACATAGAAGCCACTGCTGGCTTTAGATATATTCAGAAGATTGCTATGTGCAATGGAATCGACCCCTACAGTCTGGGAAAGAAGGATTTGTCATACGATCTTGAAAACTACCCTTCAGTCGAGTTCCCCGACATCTCGAACTATCTGGTGTTGCAGACGTCCTTCTACACCACAAAACAGATGAAAGCGTGGAAGAGTACGGAGGCTTGCAACTGTTTTGTATGTGGCTGGGTAAAGGGCCTCGGCATCAAGTCGCTGCCCAATGAATCCTGGATTGTTTTTGCCCATGTAAGTATGGTTTTTTTTTTAAAAAAGCTTTTCGTTCACGTCTTTACAACGAAGCGCTGCAAGTTGAAGTGTAAACAAACAACAGTTTGCTTGATTCTCACTTGTGTTGTCTCTTATCTCTCAGTTAAATCATTCACAAAGCTCATCAGAAACCCCTTTAAAGACCTGGAGCTTAGTTAAACAAGACGGAGAAGTGATCACGGTGCATTGTAACTGTACGGCTGGGGAAGAATTTTGTCGTGACCTTCATGCATATGGACTTTGTGAGGAGGAAACAAAGAAACAGCCGGGGACTTTAGCGCTTTGTGACTAAAAAAGTACCATAAAATAACGACACATAACAAGAAAAGTACTTGGAAAACACTAAGGCCATATCTGAGAGGGAAATACGAACCTTTCACCAAGTGATCACTGCAAATTCAAGCATGCGTCAACTCGGCTCCCTTCGATTTCACTGAGAGGTTCAAAAGCCACCTTTCTCAACGTCTTTTAGTGAAATCCTGTGTTCGTTCACCCTTTTTTATTAGTTCACGGGGAACCCTGAAGAAACTTTTATCAGTTTCACGGTTTGATCGATTTGAATAACCTAAAACAACGCAAGCGTAAGGCATTTTTCATGCGAGTGAGCAATGCACCTTCTCCGTACAAACGCTTTGTCTGCTGAGCTTTGGTCGACCACCAGCTAAAGTTTTGAATAACTAATGAGGCGGATATGACGTCACGTGAAACCCAGCAATATGAGCTGATATCCTAGTAGTAGAGTAGCCAATCAGAGCACACAATTGCTCATATCCAGTGAATGTGGATAGAACAAATCTTTATTATCAGTGCACATTCACACTGAACAACGAAATAGGCAATTTGTGAAAAATGCTATAATAATAATAATTCTTGAAAAATAAAAAAGATACATTTTTAACATCAAATACTTTTATTCCATATTTTGTTGCTTTTTTGGGGGGGTTTCCTTCTTCTTTAGGTTTTTTTTGCGGTTTGCAAACCAACTTAAAGGTGAATTACTGCCGCCAACTGGGCTGGAGTGTGGAACAGGAGATTTTTTTTTGGGGGGGGGGGGGGGGGGGGGACGGTTTACTATATTATTTTAGCTCTTTCTGTTTCTTTTAAATACTTCATAACAATTTTTGGGGGTTTTGTTTTCGAGTAGAGTTTTTATTTCATCCTCGGTTGGTTCAGCAACACACTCCGCCATTTTGTTTTTCTCTGCTCGCGGTATATGAGCTGATATCCTAGTAGTAGAGTAGCCAATCAGAGCACGCGATTGTTCATATCCAATGAATGTGGACAGAATATAGTGTTTTATTCCATTTACACCATGGCAGTTTTTCAGCGGAATCATTAATTTGCATTTATTATTGAACATTGTACATTTCATCCATTTATAGTTACAGTTCATGCTGTGGAATGTCAACAAAACAAGTTCCTGTTGTCACTTACATTATAGCAGCGACACAATAAACAGTCGTTCCATCACCAGCCTCTCTTTTTTTCTCACTCAAAGTTAATAAAATAAAAATAAATAATTAAATAAATACAGCTTGTGACCAAGAACCTTCGAAGTGTAATGTAAATTCCTTGGTCCCTGAAGACGTTGGAAATCATAAACGTTACAGTTTTACCTCTGACACTAGAGACTCCTTTCAGAAATGTTAAATAAACATCTCCTTACAGAAAACTTATTTGTTTACACACGATTTTATAACTCTGCTTATAAGCTACACGTCCCTGTGGATGAGCTGTTGCTATAGAAACGTGCGCATTAATATAAACCTCCGCTACTGTCAGAGCAGCCATTATCGAAAATTAATCAATGCCTTCCGACCAATCACAATCCAGGATTCAACAGTGCTTTGGTGGAATGCTTAATTGATAAGGGGGGGGATTATGTAGTCACTCATAAACTACTGCACAAGCAATTTTTTTTTTCATTTGGCAGCTGTAGAGCAGAACGAAAAAGAGCTGTTTAGCTTTTTGGCAGGTTCTCGCATGCAGGTCTCATGACTGCAGGCAATAAAGTGCTTCCAGGTGCTGGAAATAAAAATACAGCCAAAAAAACAACCCTCTGTGAACTATTAAACCCATCTTTGGCCTTAAGTGCTCGCGACAGCAGGCTAACCTGGCGTGATTTGCTGAGGTATCGGTTACTGATGTGAGATCTAAGTGGAGATTTGTTTATATAAGTCATAACTATTCCAGGGTCACATTTCCCATCATGCACTGTTGGTTTAACGCAGGTGACGTGGATGATTGGAGTCTAAATCAGCGCCACAGGAAAATCTAACATGGCTGGACTCTCAGAGGACTGTGTTTAATTTCAATCACTAAAAAACCCTGATGTTTGAAAATAATATTTCCAGGACAGTCAGACTGATGACACACACAAACACAAACCCTGTGATCAGATTTGAACGATCAGATTTATGACCAATGTTGGCAAAATATATGTTAGAACAAAAAGGTTGAACAGCAAATAAATAAAAACCTTTACAGAGAGCTGGTTTATAGTTTAATATCTGTGACTGTTATTTATACTCAGGGCCAGCTCAATGCATCAGCAAATACGCCTGCTTAGGGCCCCTGTGGCCACCAGAGGGGGCTCAAGAGCACTTGGATTTATTTATTTATTTAATTTTGTGAACTATTAGAATACAGATATTTAGTCACTGCCTAAAACCTGAGCTCCTGATGAGTTTATGAGCAAAATAATTCCAAAGGCACAAAATCCCCCTGAATAGAATAATAATTTTACAGCTCCATGAATGAACCATCAAATTATGTCGTGTCGTGTTTTTCACAATTAATCACTGCATTGTCTTGTCCAATAATGAGAGACACATCGCAGTTATGATACATATTTATTCCTTTCTTTGATGCCGTATGCCATGCGCCAGAAACAACACCACCACATTTATTATGGTGTGACTCTGCTGGGTGCCTGGGGGACAGCAGTGAACCAGCACTTTCACTTTACATCACTACTGTAGCATTACCATCCAATATCACACTCCATACATCAAACAGCTGTCTGGTTACGTCTTTTACATCCACGCTCACAGCACCATTAGGACTCATTCCCATGCACCTGTTCCTGATTAGAGTGCAATCACAGCAAAACTATCAACTGTCTAACAAGTGAGTGGACTAATAAAACTGTTTAACTAGTTTTACATGAAACTGTCGTGAATATTTTCCATAGATTGTGTTAGTAAATAATCCTACGTTATTTTTTCAAAAATGAAATTAAAAATAAGCACTGGATAAAAACCCCATCTATCTTATGGAAATAAAGATACAAATTTTGTTGCCCGGTGGTCAAATGTTTATGAGATACATTGCCTTGCACTTATGATCGGGTTCCTTGTGATGGTACACATTCGTTGTATGGTCAAAGCCATCAAAAATCAGGTTGATGCTTTACCATATTCTCTTAAGTATGGAGCTCCGCTCAGGAGCTCCACTGTTATATCAGTGCAGGCTTGTAGTACTTGAGTCCGAATTGTGCCCTAATTTTAAGGACTCGTGACTTGACTTGGACTTGAGCACTGATGACTTGGACTTGGACTCGGACTCGTGCTTTAACTGCATTCGGACTCGTAAATTGGAGACGAGGACTCAGATTTTTTCTTTATTTTTTGTAACATGCCATAATAATTTGGCATAAAATATTTATACCTACATTAATTTTTATACTAATTTTGTGCAAGAGAATGCACATTCACCTGTTCATACGCCATGTTCAGGAACAAACTAACATTAATGGCGCTAAAATGCCTGGAGAGACGCCCCAGGATTGTCCGCTTTGCTGATACAGATTTCTCATGCAGTGGGAAAAAATGCACGGTTATGTGTTCCATATGTAGAAGAACTATTGAGGAGACGACGGGGACGACCTCGAACTTCAATCGTCATTTGGTAAGACTCCACCCAGAGAAGGAAGTGACATGCTCTGTCCATTGCTCTGTTGATAGTGGGTGGGGCTTGATGAGCGATGAACTAGCTAGTGTTCACCCTCTCTCATGTTATTTGCCCTGGTGATAGTGGGCGGGGCTTGCTGGGCGATGAACAAGCTTTTTATCTGTAGCCTGTTAACTAAAATCGGGCAGTCGAGCAGGAACGTTAGTCCGACACAGTAGCAGAGACGCTTTCACATAAAGGCAGCAACAGACACCGTCACAGAGTGCTGTTGGAGTCTTGTTCTCGGACTCGACTCCAAATTTTCTTTAATGACACGGACTTGAACACTGGGGACTCGAGACTGGACTTGGACTTGAAGATTAGTGACTCGACAACAACACTGTGTCAATGGTAATCAGACAAAAATGTAATATTATGTTAACAGCCTGTCTAGCTACTAGCTACTACTGTTTAATTAGATCCCGTTGCCTCTATCAGAGCTCCTGTCACGTTTATGTTCATTGTAACAGACGTTCACCACATTTTGATGAAAGCAGTCAGACTAACATCTCCCTAACGTCTGCTCTGAGTCGAAGGAAAAAGCAGCAAAAATGTAATGTCACAAAAAGCAACATTTTTCTGGAACAGAAAAAAAGAAAAAAGATGAGAAATAAACAGCAAGAAAAAAGTATGTTTGCACGACTAATTACAGAATTTTTCCATAAATATCCACTGGCAAAATAGATACGTCAAACAACGCATTCCGTTCAGTCAGCGTATATTCAGCTAACATTAGTTAACTAGCTATCATTTTATTCTAACTTTAGCTAACAAGCTATAACAGTATGTAGATTCCCATTGTTAAAATCGAAATTTCTCCAGCCAGCTAGTAAAAAATAACTTGTTGCTTTGTTTATATTTCTGTAACAAACTAAGCTTCTGGGGCGGCACGGTGGTGTAGTGGTTAGCGCTGTCGCCTCACAGCAAGAAGGTCCGGGTTCGAGCCCCGTGGCCGGCGAGGGCCTTTCTGTGCGGAGTTTGCATGTTCTCCCCGTGTCCGCGTGGGTTTTCTCCGGGTGCTCCGGTTTCCCCCACAGTCCAAAGACATGCAGGTTAGGTTAACTGGTGACTCTAAATTGAGCGTAGGTGTGAATGTGAGTGTGAATGGTTGTCTGTGTCTATGTGTCAGCCCTGTGATGACCTGGCGACTTGTCCAGGGTGAACCCCGCCTTTCACCCGTAGTCAGCTGGGATAGGCTCCAGCTCGCCTGCGACCCTGTAGAACAGGATAAAGCGGCTACAGATAATGAGATGAGATGAGATGAGACTAAGCTTCTGGGTGCGAATGATCAAGAGTTGACAATTGTCAGTATACTGGCAGCGTCGAGGCAGTGGGGCCCTATAGAGGTTCGGGGCTGTCCTTGTTTACACTGAAGAGTTTTTATATTTCCTGTTCTCCTGCCATATTGCTTTCTTGCGCCAATCTGCACTACACTTGCTTTCAAAAATTGTCTCATTTTATTTGTTATTATTTATCGTAGCTTTTTTTTGTTGTTCCTACTGCAGCCTATGTGAGAAAGTGCAAACTAAATGCTAGGAAGTTTGTGCATATGAGAAAACAACAACAACAACACAAACACTCTGAATTTTGTTTCCTCATTAAAGCAGCAGTGATCTGTCCAATCAGATTCAATTTAACTCTCTGAAGTTATTTTTTTCTCTAAATGTCATTTTTATTAAAATGTAAACAGATTGTCCATGTGTCGGAATACCATGCGTAAAAATAAAATTAACAATCAGATATGGAATGTTTCATAATGATGACTGAAATTGTAAAAATATAATTATATAATATAATAATTAGCTTTCTTTACTTGTTAGCTACATTAGCCTTTAGCTTCATTACTAAACTTGAGACACCAAACAATTCTTGAGAAATTCTGTTCATTTGTGCCCCCCCATTCTTTTAAAGTGCACAGACTGCATGCAGCCACACGGGGGCGCTGTTCACCACCAAGACTGCAGTTTGCAATAACGTTCTAATGAAATTGGATGATTTTTTTTATTAAATTTGAGCAGGAAAAGTGATCGTTTTGTGTAGTAGAATACATCAGTAGGCTGTACAGTGTTGACTGTCATCAGTTTTAAAGGTTTATTGTTTGGTAAAAGTGAAGCAGTTCGTCCTAATGGATCTGCGTCCTTCAGATCATCAGCACAGTTTGGGATTTTTTTACTCTGGTTTATGAGATTCAACCCCTCAGTCCATAACCAGTGTGTGAAATCCAATACCATGATCCTCTTGTAGATACAGAACATTTATCTTTGTTTGTCCTTCTTTTACTGGATTCATGGTGACACATTTCATGTTGTATTTGTTTGGTTTTTTGATGTAATTTTGTCTCATAATGGACATTTTGGTTTAGTAATAAATGTTGTTGCAGGCCGCCATTTTGAAAACAAGAATACTGTGTTATTACAAACGCTGTCTGACCTGGCCAAGAAAGGAAGAACAAGAAGTCAAGTTCATAAGTTCATATCTTAATTTCCCTGAGGGAACCCTCCCAAAGGGATCAATAAAGTTTTATCTAATCTAATCTAATCTAATCTAATCTAATCTAATCTAATCTAATCTAATCTAATCTAATCTAAAGATGTGTAGAGCAGATGATTTGGAAGCTGGAGCCAATCCCATCTGACTTCAGGTGAGAGGTGGGGTTCACTCTGGGCGGGTTGTCAATCAATCACAGGGATGAACAATCATCACACTCACATTCACACCTCTGGGGGATTTAGAGTAGACAGTTGTTCTAATCCGCATGTCTTTGGACTGTAGGAGGAAACTGGAGCACCCGGAGGAAACCCACACAGGCACAAGGAGAACATGAAAACTCCACATGTAAAGGCCCCTGTCGACCACAAGGTCTGAACCCAGAACCTTCTTGATAATCACTGCACCACCGTGATACCTGGCAACGATCATAGATTGATTATTATTGATTATAACTGATTACTCAGTGTATAGTTACTGAAAAAGGACAAAAATGTTGTGTAAATAAAATTCATATTTTGAAATCATCATTCACTAATTAACAGAAGTCGTCCTACATGCTTGGGTCATGTTGAATCATGTTGATTCAAAGTCAAAGCCCTTCTTGTGCCAGGACCTGGTCTTCCCAGGCAGTCCTAGTACTAACCAGGCCCTTAAAACTTCATGGCTCCATGGTAAAAGAGTCGGGAGTCTGGAGACCAGTTGCTGTAGTTCTGAAAGAGAAATGTTGTCCCATTCTTGCCTGATATACAGTTTATGCTGCTCAACAGTTCGGGGTCTCCTTTGTTGTATTTTGCACTTCATAATGCACCAAATGTTTTAAATGGGAGACAGGTCTGGACTGCAGCAGGCCAGTTTAGCATCCTGACTCTTTTACTACGGAGCCATGCAGTTTTAAGGCACTTTGGGCAGTGCCAATCTCTGTTTCTATAGCCCTCAGCCTCTCACCTATTACATATAGGGTTACAGTGAGGGGCACCAAGGGGGATGAATACTTTTGCAAGACACTGTATATGAAACGTGTGCTGTTTAACTCTGTAAGTGTTCATTAGTGTGTCTGTAAACTCAAGCACAGTGATTGTGAGATGATTGAACTGGGAGCCTTAAGCAGGAAGCTTTGTTTTTCTTTCCATTTGACGTCATTCCTACGTGGGTGAAGTTACGCAGGAGATGATCAGGAGATATTTTACAGATTTTCTTTCCCAGATTTTCTTTCAATGCAGTCTTCAAAGTGGTGTTGTGTTAATGTATGATGAACTATTAGAGCATTCGGATAGTATGTAAGATTTTATATTTCTTCAGTTCTGGGAAGCCTGATGGTTTTAAGCTCCAAACAGGTTCCTGGCCCAGTTACCCAGAGTCCTGTGTGGGTCTTTGTTTTGCATCAGAGTTTTTGTAAGTGTGTATCGTGCAGGAGGGGGGGGTGTAATCAGTGCATGCAGACTGATTGTTACAACCTTGGCTTCAAACACAGAGAGAGAGAGAGAGAGAGAGAGAGAGAGAGAGATGGAACATGGCTGATCAATCATAGCGGAAGTTTTACGTCTCTGACATGTGACATCATGTTGTCTTGACAACCATGCAATATCGTAAACCATATTCAGCGCTCATTCTCCATTGGGTAGAGTGACGTAATACATGGAGGATAAGCAATGTGCTAACAATATTGCATGCTATCAAACCAAATGAATGAAATCTGCTAGAAGGCAATAGAACACATGTTTTTATTCCATCGAAAAAGTGTCCTGTATGTATAATAATTTTCCTTACACCACAGCACAGCTGAATTCTCCAATCTGATTGGTCAGAAAGTATTTTTGTAACATACAATCGTTTCCATAGTAACAGCTTGTTCACATGGAGGACACCTTTGTATGATTCTTGAACAGATTTATGACGCTGTATTGTACTGTCGAGTGAATTGTCTCCAAAAACAGCGTAGAAAGAATTGTGAACTTTGCTTGAGAACCTGTGAGTCCTGAATCTCCTGCACCAAGAGATATTTTTCAGTCTAACTTACTCCAGTCACGTCAGTTCTTCCTGATGTTCCAGCTGCACGTGGACAGTGGAGTGAGACGTCATTCATTCGCAACATGCAACACACTCCAGACTACATGAAGCCAGAATGTGGACAGTGTAATGTTAAGTGTATATGAGATGAGAGTTTTATGCGTGTAATGTGTCGATGTCATGAAGTTTTCTGTCACAGAAGCTTATGGAACATTTATGGAAGGAGTCTCCAGTGTCAGTGCAATGCAGTGTAACAGTCAGTGGCAAAGGTGTAACTTTAAAGCCATTAGATGAAAAGGTGAGGGAAAGACTGTTTATAGCTGCTATAAAGTGGTATTAACGGTAACTAAAAACAGAGAAGTTATGACTGTCATGCTCCGCCCTGAACTTCCACTCCGGACATTACTTATCTCCCAGGTCAGCGCTAATCCGGATCCGGGACGGGAATTCCATCTAGCCTGCATTTCACTTCCTGGTTCTCTCTGCTGTGTATAAATAAGCCGTTCTCAGACCCTGACTTTGCTAGAACATCTCGTTTTGCTATTCTAGCCATTTCAGAGAGTGGGGAACAACGGTCTGGGACGCCGATGCACCATTTTGTTCCTGTTTCAAGGATTTCTCTGAGGAGATGAGGCAAACTTTCGACTGCTCTCTGTCAGGCCGGGAGGCAGCTAGAGAGCTCATGGAGCTGCCTTCCTGCATGGCTTGTCCGACACCATTAAGGATGAACTGGTACCGCGGGAACTGCCGTCGAACCTTTCCAGTCTCCTGGACCTCGCCAACCATATCGACGCCTGGTTCCAGCAATGGAGGAGAGAGAAGACCCGCCCCAGCTTCACCTCCTCTCCACCTCCCGCCTCGTCCATCAGACCCATGCAGGTAGACCGGGTACAGGTGTCAGTGGAGGAACGACAGCGCCGGCGGATTACAGGGGCCTGTTTCTACTGCGGTCAGCGAGGACACATCTGCCGAGCCTGCTCGCTAAAGGGAATGAGACCACCAGTGAATCGAGGGGCCCTGGTGGGCAACACTCGGAACCAGCCCCCCGCTGATTGACCATTACTCCCTGTCATCGTCATCCACAACAACCAGCATCACCATGTCCAGGCCCTCATTGACTCGGGGGCAGACAGGAACCTGATCTGCTCCGCCATCGCCAAGCGTCTGGGAATTCTGCTACTTGCCCTTGACGTCCCTCTCACAGTCCTGACACTCAATGGCACCGGCTTGACCACCATCACCCACCTTACTGCCCCGCTCACCCTGAGGATTTCCGGCAACCACTCTGAAACCATCCAACTCCACGTCATGAACAACCCCCACATACCCATCATCCTAGGATTACCCTGGTTAATGCAGCACAACCCCCACCTAAACTGGGCTGATAATACCATCCTAGGCTGGAGCCATTCCTGCCTAGCTTCCTGCCTGAACTCCGCTCTGCCTCCCACCAAACCACCGCAGACTTCAGCCAGTGAGTTTCCCGACCTCTCTCATGTGCCTCTGGAATACCTGGACTTAAGACTTATTTTCAGCAAGACCCAAGCAGTGTCCCTCCCTCCTCACAGACCCTATGACTGTGGAATCAACCTCCTGCCCGGGACGGTGCCACCCAAAAGGTGACTCTACTCTCTTTCTCCCATTGAAAGGCAAGCCATGGAGAAATACATCTCCGAGTCTCTGGCAGCTGGGATCATCTGCCCTTCCTCCTCCCCAGCAGGGGTGGGATTTTTCTTTGTGGAAAAGGACCAGTTGCTCTGCCCCTGCATTGACTATCAAGGTCACAACACCATCACAGTCAAGAACTGCTACCCCCTACCGCTCATGACTATGGCCTTTGAACTACTCCAGGAAGACAAGATATTCACCAAGTTGGACTTATGCAATGCCTACCATCTCATCAGGATCAGGGAGGGGGACGAGTGGAAGACAGCCTTTAATGCCACCACTGGCCACTACGAGTACCTCGTGGTCCCTTCGGCCTGACCAACGCGCCCGCAGTCTTCCAGGCACTTGTCAATGATGTCCTAAGGGACTTTCTTAACATCTTCATTTTTGTGTACCTGGATGACATCCTGATCTTCTCTCACTCCCTGGAGGAGCATTGGGGCCACGTCCGGCAGGTCCTCCAGTGCCTGCTAGAAGACAAGCTGTTTGTCAAGGCGGAAAAGAGCGAATTCCACCAGAGCTCTGTCTTGTTTCTGGGGTTTATCATCTCCCTGGCTAGGATCTAGATGGACCCCCTCAAGCTTGAGGCAGTCGCAGACTGGCCTACCCCATCCTCACAACGAGAGCTCCAGCATTTCCTGGGATTCGCTAATTTCTGCAGGCACTTCATCCACGACTTCAGCATGGTGGCCGGACCTCTCACTGCCTTGACCTCGATTAAGACCTCGTTCAAGTGGGGGGAGGAAGCAGAGAAAGCCTTCTCCATGCTCAAGAGCAAGATCACCACAGCACCCATTCTCACCATACCCGACCTGACCAAACAGTTCATCGTGGAGGTTGATGCTTCTGAGTCCGGGGTCGGAGCCATTCTCTCCCAGAGGGCCAGTGATAACAAGGTCCACACCGGCTCTCCCCTGCTGAATGTAATTACGACATCAGCGACAGAATTGTTGGCCATCAAGCTAGCTTTGGAGGAGTGGAGGCACTGGCTCAAGGGGTCGGATCTCTCCTTAGTCTGGACCAACCATAAAAACCTGGAGTACCTCAAGTCTGCCAAGCGTCTCAATTCCTGTCAAGCCCGTTGGTCTCTCTTCTTCTCCTGGTTCAACTTCACACTCTCCTACCGCCCAGGCTCCAAGAACGGCAAACCTAACGCCCTGTCCAGGATGTTCTCTTCCCACCAAGAGGAGTCCAAGCCACCCAAGATCATCCTTCCTCCACGCTGCCTGGTGGGAGCTGCCATTCTAGAGGTTGAGTCACTCATGCAGAGGGCCCTGGAGCAGGACCCCGGTGAAGGTGACTCAAGCAACATACCACCTAACCATCTGTTTGTTCCCTGTTCTGTGTGAACCCAGGTGCTGCAGTGGGTTCATGGCTCCAAATTGGCTTGTCACCCAGGAGCTGCTCGAACCCTGGCGCTCGTCCAACAGCGCTTCTGGTGGCCATCCATCAAGGAAGACGTCCAGGAGTTCGTGGCAGCCTGCGACACATGTGCCCAGAACAAGACAGCCAATCGACCCCCTGTTGGCTTGCTAAGATCCCTCCCGATTCCTCATCGACCCTGGTCTCACATCGACCTGGACCTCATCACAGGACTCCCTAACTCAGGTGGCAATACATGCATCCTCACTGTCATTGAATGTTTTTCCAAGACTGTCCATTTCATTCCTCTGCCCAAGCTCCCCTCAGCCAAAGAGACTGCAGAACTACTCAGATCCTCCAGGATTTCGTGATGTTGTGATTTGCAACTTCAAAGCAAATTCAACCAATCCCCGTGAATTCAGGGCGGTGTTGCAATTATATCCAATCACCGCAACTTTCCCGCAAATTTGACCAATCGTTGGCGTCGTCTTGAGGTGACGTCGACAAACTACCTTCCACCTTACTTCCGTGTATACATTCAAGAGAAGCAGCATGTGCAAGTCAGTGTTTATATAGGCTTAAATTCTGTTATTGAAAGTGTGTTACGTTAACAGTAAAGGACTATGTGCACTTTACATTATTTTTTGACTTAATACAAGAAATTAATGGATGCCAACATTTTTGCCAAAATGGTATTTTATTTTCCATTGTTTAGGCAGCTTCAGCATTATACTGTGAGATTCTGTTCAAATTGTTTTTTTCTTCTATGAAGCCTGAGACATTTATTTTATTAGTTTATAATTATTGTTTAATTTAGTCTTCAGGAGAGACTGCCTGCACACAGTACTAGTATTAATAGTTTTTTTTTCTTACATGAAAGCTCATCTCATCTCATCTCATCTCATCTCATCTCATCTCATCTCATCTCATCTCATCTCATTATCTCTAGCCGCTTTATCCTTCTACAGGGTCGCAGGCAAGCTGGAGCCTATCCCAGCTGACTACGGGCGAAAGGCGGGGTACACCCTGGACAAGTCGCCAGGTCATCACAGGGCTGACACATAGACACAGACAACCATTCACACTCACATTCACACCTACGGTCAATTTAGAGTCACCAGTTAACCTAACCTGCATGTCTTTGGACTGTGGGGGAAACCGGAGCACCCGGAGGAAACCCACGTGGACACGGGGAGAACATGCAAACTCCACACAGAAAGGCCCTCGCCGGCCACGGGGCTCGAACCCGGACCTTCTTCTTGTGAGGTGACAGCGCTAACCACTACACCACCGTGCCGCCCCCTACATGAAAGCTGAGGCATTTATATTATATTTTAAGGTAACTTCATGTTGTGCTGTGAGGTTCTCTGCACTTTAACTTTTGAACCAACAGGTGCATTTGGATAAGTAAAGCCTATTTTTCTGCATTTTTGTAGTCCTAGTAATCTTTTATATTGGTAAAGATGTTTATAGGACCATTTCTCAGTGTCTTTGTTTTTTTAATCAATAGTTTTTCAGTAATAACTTAATATTTAACATATCATTCAATTTTAATCACAAAAAGAGAAAATCGCAACAATTTCTTGCAACTTTCACTTCCTTCCGCAATGTAATGGCAACAAAAACCTAAAAAACACTGCAACTTTCATTGCAATTTTTTGGAAAAAACCCCTGCAACATCAGACATTTTAGCCTGCAACAATCACAAAAAAGGCCCGCGAAATCCTGGGGGTACTGACTACTCATCCACCATGTTTTCCAGCTACATGGTCTGCCTACCGACATAGTTTCTGACCGGGGTCCTCAGTTCACTGCACAGTTCTGGAGAGCCTTCTGCAAACTCATCGGGGCCACCTGTAGTCTCTCCTCAGGCTTCCACCCACAGACCAATGGCCAGGCAGAATGGGCTAACCAGGCTTTGGAGGTTGCACTCAGGTGCATGGTATCCAGGGATGCCAGTTCCTGGAGCAAGTACCTACCTTGGATCGAATATGCACAACACTTTCCCTTCCTCTGCCACAGGTCTCTCTCCATTCCAGTGCTCACTAGGATACCAACCACCACTGTTCCCCAGCCAGGAGGAGGAGGTTGCCATACCCTCAGCCCAGATCTTCATACGCCACTGCAGGAGGACATGGGCAATGGCCCAGAGAAGACTCATTCACTCTGCCCTAGCATCCAAGAGGCAGGCTGACAAATGCCGCTCTAAGGTGCCCACCTACCTGGTGGGGCAACGAGTCATGCTCTCCACACGCCACCTGCCACCCAGAACCGTCTCCTGCAAGCTGGCTCCCAGGTACTTAGGACCTTTCCTCATCAGCAAGGTAATCAATCCATGTTCTGTCAGACTGGCTTTACCACTCACCATGCGACGTGTCCACCCCACCTTTCATGTATCACAGCTTAAACCCCTGGTCTCCAGTCCTTTGCAGAATGTGAAGTCTTGCAAATCATGGAAGCCTGATATTTCATTGAAAATAGCACAAAGCCAACATATCAAATGTAGAAACTGAGAAATTTTATTTTTTTTTAATATATGCTCATTTTGAATTTGATGTCAGCAACACGTTTCAGAAAAGTTGGGACAGGGCCAAGAAAAGACTGAAAAAGTTGTGTAATGCTAAAAACAAAACTAATTAAGTTAATTGTCAACAGGTCAGTAAGACGATTGGGTATAAAAAGAGCATCCCAGAGAGGCGGTGTCTCTCAGAAGTAAAGATGGGGCGGGTCTCACTGCTCTATGAAAGACTATGTGGGCAAATAGTGCAACAAGTTAAGAATAATGAAACATTCTCAATGTAAAACTGCAAAGAATTTGGGGATCACATCATCTATGGTTCATAATATCATTAAACGATCCAGAGAATCTGGAAAAATCTCTGTGTGCAAGAGACAAGGCTGAAAACTGACATTGGATGCCTGTGATCTTCAGACCCTCAGGAGACACTGCATTAAAAGCAGACACGTGTCTGTAGTGGAAATCACTGTATAGGCTCAGGAACACTTCAGAAAAACCATCGTCTGTGAAAATACTTCATTACTGCATCCACAAATGCAAGTTAAAACCAGATATAGACAATATCCAGAAACACCATCACCTTCTCTGGGCCCGAGCTCTTTTACGATGGACTGAGGCAAAGTAGACAACTGTCCTGAGGTCTGACGAATCAAAAGTAGAAATTCTTTTTAGAAATCATGGACACCACATCCTCCAGGCTAAAGAGGAGAGGGATCATCCAGCTTATCAGTTTACAGCTCAAAAGCCAGCATCTGTGGTGGTATGAGGGGGCATTAGTGCACATGGCATGAGGAGCTTGTACATCTGGGAAGGCATCATTAATGCTGAATGATAAACACGTTTCAGAGCAATATGCTGCCATCCAGACAATCTTTTTGAGGGAAGGCCTTCCTTCTTTCAGCAAGACGATGCCAAACCACTTTCTGCACATATTAAAACTGCATGGCTCCATAGTAAGAGAGTCCAGGTGCTAAACTGGCCTGCCTGCAGTCCAGACCTGTCTCCCATTTAAAACATTTGGCGCATTATGAAGCGCAAAATACGACAAAGGTGTTAGGGTTTTGCTGGGATTCGAACCTGGTTCGTTGGTGTGATAATCCAGCAAACCCCCACTAGGCCACCAGGGGGATGACTCAAATGCAGAGGCGTGAGGCGGAAGTAGAAAAAGAATCAAAAGGTTTATTTAAACTAAATACACTATATACAGGGCAAAACAAAAGACAAAAAAAAACCAAAGAGTATAATCCAAAAGAAAAGCAAAGTGCAAAAATACAAAAGCTAAGAAGATCAAAAAACACAGTACAAAGGAAACTGGAGATAAACATAACAGCACAAAGACTCCGTGACAAGAGGACTGAACTCAGGGGTATAAATAGACAAACTAATTAAGGAGACAGGTGAAGATAATTAGGCAATTAACACAAACACAAAACACAGGAACAGTGGCGGCCTCTAGAGGCCAAAATAAACACGACATGAAAAGGAAATAACAGCGGCCTCTAGAGGCCAAAACAGTCCTAGTCCTAACAGGACCCCCCCCTCTAGGAGCGTCTCCTGACGTTCCCAGGGCGATCCGGATGGGCCGAATGGAAGTCCCGACATAGTTCTTTATCAAGGACATCCCGAGCAGGAACCCAGCAGCGCTCCTCAGGACCATAGCCCTCCCAGTCCACCAGATATTGCAACCCGCCGCGGACCCGGCGGGAGTCAAGCAGGCGATTCACAGTGAACACAGTCTGCCCCTGGAAGATGCGGGGGGGTGGGGGGTTCCTAGGGGCAGGGGCATACGTAGACGTCAGTACGGGCCGTAACAGGGAAACATGGAAAGTGGGGTTGATCCTCAGAGTCCGGGGCAACTGGAGCCGGTAGGAGACAGGGTTCACCCTGCGCACCACCTTGAAGGGGCCAATGTAGCGAGGAGCAAGCTTGCGGTTCTCCACCCGCAGTGGAAGGTCCTTAGTGGACAGCCAAACACGCTGCCCAGGGCGGAAAGCGTGTGCAGGTCTTCTATGGCGGTTGGCCTGAGTCTGGTTGGTTCTGGAGGTCTGTATGAGGGTCTTCCTGACCTTGCTCCAGGTCTTGCGACACCGTCTCACATATTGGTTGACCGAGGGCACCCCCGCGTCCTCCTCCTGGTCCGGGAACAGAGGTGGCTGGAACCCGAATTGGCACTGGAATGGCGACAGCTTGGTGGCCGATGACTGCAGGGTGTTGTGGGCGTACTCCGCCCATGGCAGCCAGGTGCTCCACGATGTCGGGTTATCCATAGCCAGGCCTCGCAGGGTGGTTTCCAGGTCCTGGTTGAGCCTCTCCGTCTGACCATTGGACTGTGGGTGAAACCCAGAGGAGAGGCTGGCAGTGGCTCCGATGACCTTGCAGAACCCGTGCCACACTCGGGAGGAGAACTGGGGCCCTCGGTCTGAGACGATGTCCTGTGGAAGACCAAAGACTCGGAAGACATGATTAAACAAAAGTTTCGCAGTTTCAAGAGCAGAGGGGAGTTTGCACAGTGGTATGAAGCGGCAGGCCTTGGAGAATCTGTCAACTAAGACCAAAATGACCGTGTTACCTTGTGACTCAGGGAGACCCGTGATAAAGTCGACTGCCACGTGGGACCAGGGACGCCGGGGAATGGTCAGAGGATGCAGGAGACCCTGGGGACGCTGTCGTGGGTTCTTGGTTCTGGTGCAAACCTCACAGGACAGGACAAATGACCTTACTTCCTTCTCCATGTTAGGCCACCAGAAGCGTCTTTTCAGGAAGTCCAGGGTCCTCCGAGCTCCCGGGTGGGCGGTGAGAGGGGAAGAGTGACCCCACTGGAGAACCTTGGCCCGGGCTTGATGTGGGACGTACAAGAGGCCTGGTGGCCCCGTCCCAGGACCGGGGTCCTGGCGTTGGGCTCGTCGGACAGCCTCCTCAATACCCCAGCGGACAGGGGCCACAATCCGGGACACAGGGATAATAGGCCCGACTTCATTCTCCCTGTTAGTGGCAGAGAACAGTCTGGACAGTGCGTCAGGTTTGGTGTTCTTGGAGCCGGGGCGGTATGAGAGGGTGAAGTCAAACCGACTGAAAAACAGGGCCCACCTAGCCTGTCGAGGGTTCAGTCTCTTGGCTTGCTGGAGGTACTCCAGGTTCTTGTGGTCAGTCCAAACCAGGAATGGATGTTGTGCTCCCTCCAGCCAGTGCCTCCACTCCTCAAGGGCCAGTTTGACCGCTAGCAGTTCTCGATCCCCCACATCGTACCGGGACTCAGCAGGACTCAGGCGGTGGGAGAAGTAAGCGCAGGGGTGCAGCTTTCCTTCCGAACGTTGAGAGAGCACCGCGCCGACACCACTGTCCGAGGCGTCCACCTCCACGATGAATGGTTGGGAGGTGTCCGGGAGAACCAGAATGGGTGCCGTGCAGAAGCGGTCCTTGAGGTCTTTGAACGCCTTTTCTGCCTGAGGAGACCAGCCATAAGATCCACCTGTCCCTTTAGTGAGGTCTGACATGGGTGCTGCCACAGAACTGAAGTTCCTGATGAACTTGCGGTAGAAGTTAGCGAATCCTAAGAACCGCTGAACCTCCTTAACGGACTTGGGAGTAGGCCAATCCCGGACGGCCAGGGTCTTGGCAGGGTCCATTTGGAGTTGGCCTGTCCGTACAATAAATCCCAGAAAGGAGACCTCGGGAACATGAAATTCGCATTTCTGGGCCTTGGCGAACAGATTGTTCTGTAGCAGCCTCTGGAGAACCTGGCGGACATGGTGGCGGTGCTCCTGCACGGTCTTGGAAAAGATAAGGATGTCGTCGAGGTAGACAAAAACGTATAGGTTAATCATGTCCCTTAAGACGTCGTTGATTAGGGCCTGAAAAACAGCTGGTGCGTTGGTGAGTCCGAAGGGCATCACCTGGTATTCGTAGTGCCCAGACGGGGTGTTAAAGGCAGTCTTCCACTCGTCTCCCTGTCGGATACGGATGAGGTGGTATGCGTTCCGTAGGTCCAACTTGGTGAAGACGGTGGCGCCTTGGAGCAGGTCGAAAGCTGTGGACATCAGCGGAAGGGGATATCGGTTGCGCACAGTGATCTTATTCAGGCCCCTGTAATCAATACATGGTCGGAGCCCCCCATCCTTCTTGCCGACAAAGAAGAAGCCGGCTCCAGCAGGTGAAGTGGAGGGTCGAATAAACCCAGAGACCAGGGCATCTTTGAGGTATTCCTCCATGGCCTTGCGTTCTGGCTGAGAGAGTGAAAACAGTCTGCCACGAGGAGGGGTAGTCCCAGGGAGCAAGTCGATGGCACAGTCGTAGGCCCGGTGCGGAGGAAGAACGGCGGCCCTGCTCTTGCTGAATACCTCCTTGAGATCCCAGTACTCTGTGGGAACTTGAGATAACTCGGTGAGATCAGGGGGCTCGGCAGGAGACACAGGAGAGCTAGAGAGCAGACAAGAGGCATGGCATGCAGGGCCCCATTCCACAACCTGGCTTGTTACCCAGTCTATGCGAGGGTTGTGGCGAGTAAGCCAAGGAAGGCCTAGAATAACTGGGAACTCAGGTGAAGGAATCAGGTGCAGGGATATTTCTTCCTTGTGACCTTGAGACTGGAGGAAAACTGGAGAAGTAACTTGGGTGACTCTTCCATCACCTAACGCTTGGCCATCGAGGGCAGACACAGACAGTGGGACTTCAAGAGGTGCAGTCGGAATATTGATGCTTTGGGCGAAGTGAATATCCATAAAGTTCCCAGCCGCCCCTGAGTCTATCAAAGCTTGACAAGAGTGGACAGACTCACCCCAGGAGATGGAGACCGGGATGTAGATTCCTTGGCCAGGGAGTCCGGGAGAGAGGGTAGGCCCCGTCACAACCCTCCCTCGGCTGGACGGGGCGGTCCTTTTCCCAAGAGTTCGGGACATGATGCTCGGAAGTGACCAGGCTTGCCACAGTAGATGCAGCACTTGTCCCTCCTTCTGCGCTCCCTCTCAGATGCGGAGAGGCGAGTACGACCCACTTGCATGGGTTCTGGACAGTCACTGAAGGAGGTAGACGGTCTCCAGGTAGAGGTAGGGAGGCTGGGGGGGCTCAAGGCTTGGTGGCGTTCTCTCATCCTGTTGTCCAGACGAATAGCATGTGAGATGAGGGTTTCGAGGTCACTTGGGCATCCAATAGAGGCCAGACCGTCCTTGATGGGGTCAGACAGACCATGGTGGAAGGCTGACACCAGGGCAGTCTCGTTCCATCCACTTACTGCTGCGAGTGTTCGGAACGAGATGGCGTAATCTGCGACGCTTCCTCCTTGCCGGATGGACATGAGCTTTCGGGCTGCGTCGGTACTGATGTCTGCCTGATCGAAGACCCGAAGCATCTCTTCAGAAAACAGCTGGAAATCAAAGCACTCAGGTCCCTGTCTTTGCCAGATAGCAGTAGCCCAGGCTCGCGCCTTACCAGCTAATAAGGTGATCACAAAGGCAATCTTGCGGCGATCCGTAGTGTAGGTGGTAGGCTGAAGCTCAAAGGTGAGTTGACACTGGGTAAGGAACTCTCGGCACTCACTGTGCTTGCCGTCATACCTCTGTGGTGCAGGAAGGCTGGGTTCGCGAGGTGAAGAAGGCAGCATTGCAGGAGGCACTGGAGCAGGAGTGGGAGCTGGATCAGGAGCAGGAACTGGATCAGGAGCAGGAGATGCAGGCAGAGATGTCAGCTGTGCCAGGGTTTTCCCAATTTGCTGAAGCAGTTCCTCGTGGCGAGCGAGGGCCTCACGTTGGCTGGTGAGCGTACGTCCATGAGCGTCCATGGTCGCTCCGAAGCGTGTCAAAGCTGCCATAATTCCCTGAAGGTTGGCCGGGTAGACAGTTGAAGCAGCCTCTGCTGAGTCGGTCATGACGGAGTCTTTCTGTTAGGGTTTTGCTGGGATTCGAACCTGGTTCGTTGGTGTGATAATCCAGCAAACCCCCACTAGGCCACCAGGGGGATGACTCAAATGCAGAGGCGTGAGGCGGAAGTAGAAAAAGAATCAAAAGGTTTATTTAAACTAAATACACTATATACAGGGCAAAACAAAAGACAAAAAAAAACCAAAGAGTATAATCCAAAAGAAAAGCAAAGTGCAAAAATACAAAAGCTAAGAAGATCAAAAAACACAGTACAAAGGAAACTGGAGATAAACATAACAGCACAAAGACTCCGTGACAAGAGGACTGAACTCAGGGGTATAAATAGACAAACTAATTAAGGAGACAGGTGAAGATAATTAGGCAATTAACACAAACACAAAACACAGGAACAGTGGCGGCCTCTAGAGGCCAAAATAAACACGACATGAAAAGGAAATAACAGCGGCCTCTAGAGGCCAAAACAGTCCTAGTCCTAACAAAAGGAGACCCCAAACTGTTGAGCAACTGAAATTGTATATCAGGCAAGAATGGGATGACATTTCTCTTTCAAAACTACAACCCCAATTTCAAAAAAGTTGGGAAAAAGTACAAATTGTAAATAAAAATGGAATGCAATAATTTACAAATCTCAAAAACTGATATTGTATTCACAATAGAACATAGACAACATATCAAATGTCGAAAGTGAGACATTTTGAAATTTCATGCCAAATATTGGCTCATTTGAAATTTCATGACAGCAACACATCGCAAAAAAGTTGGGACAGGGGCAATAAGAGGCTGGAAAAGTTAAAGGTACAAAAAAGGAACAGCTGGAGGACCAAATTGCAACTCATTAGGTCAATTGGCAATAGGTCATTAACATGACTGGGTATAAAAAGAGCATCTTGGAGTGGCAGCGGCTCTCAGAAGTAAAGATGGGAAGAGGATCACCAATCCCCCTAATTCTGCGCCGACAAATAGTGGAGCAATATCAGAAAGGAGTTCGACAGTGTAAAATTGCAAAGAGTTTGAACATATCATCATCTACAGTGCATAATATCATCAAAAGATTCAGAGAATCTGGAAGAATCTCTGTGCGTAAGGGTCAAGGCCCGAAAACCATACTGAGTGCCCGTGATCTTCGGGCCCTTAGACGGCACTGCATCACATACTGTACAGGCATGCTTCTGTATTGGAAATCACAAAATGGGCTATACAACAATAAAATTTCTCAGTTTCAACATGTGATATGTTGTCTTTGTACTATTTTCAGTGAAATACTGTATCAGGTTTCCATGATTTGCAAATCTTCAGATTCTGTTTTTATTCATGTTTTACACAGCGTCCCAACTATTTTGGAATTAGGGTTGTAGAAGAGGAATAAAATACTTCCTGTCACACTGCTGTAGGAAAATTAGCGTGGATGTGGTGACTCCACTTCATCACTCCGTCCCGCTGTGGATTAGTTTCCTGTAACAGCACGATGCGGAGTGGTGTGTGTTTTTTTTTTTTAAACTCCTTCCTGATAGCTTTAGTATAGCTTACATAGTCTTTGTATATATTTGAGACAACACTCAGGATGACTCTCTCTCTCTCTCTCTCTACCGCACTAATGGCAATCACAAGCCCTCATCACATGACAAACATCGATCACAAGGTTCCTGTGATCACAGAGCTGGCTTTGTTCTCTGCCCTACTGCCCCATGTTTAAATAAGCGCACCCTGTGAAGGGTAAAATTCAATTTGTGATATTTCTGTACACAGCTGGTGCGGGTGAGAGTCGCTAAATTTTCAATGCAATGTTGCACAAAATAGAAGCAATTAAAAAAAAAAACACAATTGCCAATGGTTTGTTTCCATTGAGTGATGATTTACTGTTAAAGACGCCTGATATTCTGCACGGATTTCAAAAACATGCACTGCAACAGCCGTGGTCGTGTTTAATCAAATGGGAAAATGTGTTCCTATTTTGATTTCAATTTTGTGAAATATTGCTTTGTCGAACTGTCAAACTGAAAAACCAGCTCATGTGAGCATGTAAACCTTTTTGCGATATTTGAGTTTTTTTAACTTTATGCCTTTCCGTTACTCAATTTTTAGTTCACGATTTCAAATTTCACATTCAGTAAGTTAATGGAAACACAGCTAGTGAGAACGAGTTCACAGGAAAGTCACATCACAAATATGATAGAAAGCACTTAAGTAAATGTGTTTCATTTAAAAAAAACAACTTAAATAGCATTTTAATGGATTTATATTTACTGTATACAGTGAGTGAAAAGTTTGTACACCCCTACTCTGCTCATTTATAGTTTCTCAGAGTAGGTATTGTGACTATTTTCTACATTGTAGAACAAAACTGAAGACGTCAGAACAATGAAATAACATCTGGAACATTCTTCTTCACCTCTATCTCTCTCTCTCCATGTGTCTCTCTCTCTCTCTCCTCATGTCTCTCTCTCCTCATGTCTCTCTCTCTCTCTCTCTCTCTCTCTCTCTGTAGTAAAGTTTTATTCCCCTGACCATGGCTCCAGCACTGAATTAGGTTCTCACTCAGTTCCACCCCCAGTCTCTGTCTCAGCCACAGCTTCCTCTCCACTCTGTAATTTTCTGTCTCTCTTCACTTTTCCTGTCCTGTGGAAACAGTAACGGAGGACGGCAGGATGTCAGAACTGACACACACAGTCATGACTTCTGATTCATTTATTTTAGGAAAGACCTCTATGCTCATGGACTCAGTCGTCCTGTAGAGGCGCGTTTCGGGCGTTCCTGATTTCTCCGGTTCTTATTAAAGACCTGTTTAAACAGAAGCAGGTCACTGAAGTGTCTCTCTGCTCTGAGTGTCATGACTCTGTTCTGTTCACCAGCAGGAGGCGCTGCATCTTCAGCTTTCACTGAACTGCATTCATGATTTCATCATTGTCACTTCAATCACTGTCTGTCTCTCTCTGTCTGTCTCTCTCTGTCTGTCTCTCTGTCTGTCTGCTCCCTGCTGGCTGTCTCTCTGGCTGTCTGCCCTCTTCCCTCTGTCTCTCTCTCTGTCTGGCTGTCTCTCTGGCAGTCTCTGTCTCTTTATCTGTCTGCCTCTCCATATGTCTGTCTGTCTGTCTGTCTGTCTGTCTGTCTGTCTCACTGTCTCTTTGTCTGTTTCTCTGTCTGGTAGTCTCTCTGTCTGCCCCCGTTCTCTCTGGCTGGCTGGCTGGCTCTTTATCTGTCTGCCTCTCCATATGTATGCCTCTCTGTCTGTCTGTCTGTCTGTCTGTCTCTCTGTCTGTCTGTCTCTGTCTGTCTGTCTCTGTCTGTCTCTCTGTCCGTCTGTACACAAAGGTTTTGTATTTTATTAGTTTCTAACTCCTTCAGGCATTTTTCTCACTTTGAGGTTTTTCAGTTTGGCATGTGAAGGGCATCACCCTGAAAGTAAATTCTCAGTGAAGTTTCATCCTTTTATCCATCCATCTATACATCTGTCTGTCTGTCTGTCTGTCTGTCTGTCTGCACACAGAGGTTATGAGGTTCATTAGTTATCTGCATGCGCTCCCTCACATGCCTTTCCCTTCTTGTTTGTCATTTTCAGGTTACTGTCGTGAAGAAGGCAGCACCCTGAAATAAAATTCTCATTAAAATGTTCGAGATGCTGTTTTTCCCCACATGCCTTTCAAATTCTTCACGCCGCTCTTCACCACAACACCACTCATGGGCTTTACGAACCTTTCATATTTATGTACCGCGTTTATTTGTTGGCAGCCTTCGTCTGTTCTGTGATGAAATAAATATAACATCTACATGAACGCTTATATGATTAATTTATGATGTTGTGAAGCCCAGTATGCGTGGTACAGATTGTACGAACCCTGACTAGATTAGATTCAACTTTGTCATTGCACATGTCACAGGTACAAGGCAACGAAATGCAGATTGCATCTAACCAGAAGTGCATAGCAGTAAATAACATAAGTGTAATATACATAAATATAAATGTACAGGAATTACAGGGTATGGAATGGTATATGATATTTACAGTATGTTCAAAATGTGCAATATGAATGAGCTGTAGTGCAACCGTATGATACATAGATATTTGCAGTATATACAAAACACAGTATGAAGAAACAGTAGTGCAAATAATGATACTGCAATGAAGTCAATTCAAGTCATTTCAGTTTGTTTGAGGTGTGTGTGTGTGTGGAGGAGGGGACTGTGTGTGTGGGGGGTGGAGTTCAGCAGTGAGACAGCTGAAGGAAAAAAAAAAACTGTTCCTGAACCTGGTGGTTTTGGCCCGAAGGCTCCTGTAGCGCCTTCCAGAGGGCAGGAGAGTGAACAGTTTGTGTGCTGGATGGCAGGAGTCTTTGTTGATGTTTATGGCTCTCTTGAGACATTGCTTCCTGTAGATGTCCTCAATAGCAGGAAGTGAGGCTCCCACGACACGCTGGGCAATCTTCACCACCCTCTGCAGTGCCTTCTGGTCCGAGACAGAGCAGTTTCCATACCACACTGTAATACAGTTGGTTAGGATGCTCTCAATGGTACAATAGTAGAAGTTCACCAGGATGTCTGAAGAAAGGTGGTTTTTCGTCAGAGTCCTCAAGAAAAAGAGATGCTGGTGAGCCTTCTTGACCAAGTTGGGGCAGTTGGTTGTCCAGGTGAGGTCCTGCGAGATGTGGATCCCCAGGAATTTGAAGCTGGTCACACGCTCCACTGCTGCACCGTTGATGTGTGTGTGTGTGTGTGTGTGTGTGTGTGTCAACATTCCTCCTGAAGTCCACGATGAGCTCCTTGGTCTTATTGATGTTAAGCAGCAGGTTGTTCTCGCTGCACCACACAGCCAGGTGGTCCACCTCCTCCCTGTAGGCTGACTCATCGTTGTCCTTGATGAGGCCGATCACTGTGGTGTCATCCTCAAACTTGATGATGGTGCTAGTGTAATGTACAGGTCTGCAGTCATGAGTAAAAAGGGAGTAGAGGAATGGGCTCTCACACAGCCTTGTGGTATGCCGGTGTTTAGGATGAGGATGGAGGAGCAGTGATGGTCTAAACGAACATGTTGGGGCCTGTTGGTTAGAAAATCCAACAATCAGTTGCAGATGGGAGCACTGATGCCCAGATCTGTGAGCTTGGTGATGAGCTTAGAGGGGATGACAGTGTTAAATGCTGAACTGAAGGCTATGAACAGCATTCTGGCGTATGTGTTGCCATTATCCAGGTGCAAGAGGACAGAGTGCAGTGCTAGGGAGACTGCATCTTCTGTGCTCCTGTTCTTGTGGTAGGCAAATTGGTGGGGGTCCAGGGTGGGGGGAAGACAGGATTTGAGATGTGCCAGGACCAGCTGCTCTAAACACTTTGTAATGATGGGGGTGAGTGCTACTGGACGGTAGTCGTTGAGACATGTTGGAGTGGAGTGTTTTGGTACTGGCACGATGGAGATGGTCTTGAAGCAGGTCAGAATGACAGCATGGGCCAAAGACATGTTGAATAAGTCCGTCAGGATCCCCACCAGCTCCCCAGCACATGCTCTGAGCGCACGTCTGGGGATGCCATCAGGGCCTGCAGCTTTATGTGGATTGATCCTGCTCAGCACTGCTTTGACATCAGTGGGGGAGAGTGTTAGGGGTTGGTGGTCTGTAGTCAGCCTTGCCCTGGATGCAGACTCCTGGTTGTCCTTCTCAAACCGAGTGTAGAAATTGTTTAGCTTGTTGAGAAAGGAGATATCAGAGGATGCGAGGGAAGGGTTGTTGGACTTGTAGTCGCTGATGACCTGAATGCCTTGCCACATACGTCGGGGGCTGGAGTTGGAGAAATGCTCCTCAACCTTCTGTTTGTAGCAGTGCTTGGCCTTCTTGATGTCACGCTTCAGGTCAGCTCTGGCTGTACTGTAGGGTTGTACATCTCCTGATCTGAAGGCAGGCTGTAGTTCAGTAAGTATGGAATAAACCACATCAGGGGTGTGCTGTTATAGGAAAATAATCGAGTTACTGTACCCTGAGATTATTTTCCTTTACAGGCATGTCCCGATGTGTTTAATTACAACCACAGCAAAATATCAACGATTACAGCATGTCATATTTTTTATCTGTTTATAGTTACGGTAGAGCCCTGTGATGACCTGGCGACTTGTCCAGGGTGTACCCCGCCTTTCGCCCGTAGTCAGCTGGGATAGGATCCATCTTGCCTGCGACCCTGTAGAAGGATAAAGCGGCTAGAGATAATGAGATGAGATGAGTTACGGTAGATTTAATGTTGTTGAATGTCTGTTGAAACTGGTTCATTCTGTTCACATTTACATTACAGCAGCGTTAAATGGTTGTTCCCAGACCAGCCGTCATATGAAACTGAAAAATCAGGAAAAAAAAAACAGTTGTCCTGAAAATGTCTGAAATCTGAAACTTAGAGCTTTACAGGAAACTTCATCATATCAACTCGTTTTTTAAAAACGTTTGTCACACATCCACCTTGTAGCTTCATGTTGCTCTGGAAACCAGAACGTTTTAGAACAAGATTCATTACAGTTTTTCCTTAATCAGTGGTGCACAGTTCCTGAAACACATCCATACCATGAGGAAAATGTTCTGAGATACTTAAAACATTGAAATGCCTTTGCAAAAGCAGATTGACATTTCGTCAGAATCAGAGGTTTTCACTATCGTTCCTGAACATCTCATCTCATCTCATCTCATCTCATCTCATCTCATCTCATCTCATTATCTCTAGCTGCTTTATCCTGTTCTACAGGGTCGCAGGCAAGCTGGAGCCTATCCCAGCTGACTACGGGCGAAAGGCGGGGTACACCCTGGACAAGTCGCCAGGTCATCACAGGGCTCGTTCCTGAACATCCACAATCAAAATTGGACAAACATCCATCAAAATTAAATGGTCACCTCAAAGGTTCATTTGTTAAACCAGAACATCAGGTGCATAGGAGCTCATCTGGCCTGCCATCAAAACAACCCTGATGACCAAAACATCCAACAGAACTGAAATGTGACAGTGAGAAAGAGAGGACCAACCTCCACCACAAACTGTTTACAACAGGAGCATCAACAAAGGACTAAATTTTGTTCCCCGAGGGAAGATCGACCCAAAACATCAATCAGAACTGAAATCGGGTGAGAACTGTGAGAGGAGATACAGTTCTAATGAGAAGTCCCAAAACTTAAGGTGACCTAATTAGCAGTTCGTTAGCAAAAATCTGACAATACAACAACCAAGTTTTGTGCAGAAGGTTGAGTTCTTTCAAACAAAGCATCAGAACTGAAATCTGTTGAGAACTGAAGGAGGAGACATGATTTAACTGAAAATAATACAATTCTAGTGAGAGGCCTGGAAAGGTCGTTAATTTGGCCTAATTAGTAACTCGTTAAAAAAAATTTGACCAAACAATGACCAAGTTTTGCGCAGAGTGATGAGTTCTTTCAAACAAAACAATCAGAATGGAAATTCATGGAGAATTGATGGAGGAGATACGATTTAACTGAATTGTGGACGGACAGATGGACGGATAACGGATGCCACGCCATGGCAACCGGCCTTATCACCAAATAAGCTAATAATCCATTTCAGGTTTGGTGTGAGATAATACATAATCCCATTTAGATTGATGTTCCTTATCCTGCTTTAGTTTCAATTTCAGATAAGTCTTCCATTTGGGTGTTTCAGGTTATATGCGTAAAATTTTGACTTGTGAATTTTCTTCCTCTCACCTGTTCAATTTATGCCAAAATATAAAAGAAATCTTCGTGCAAAGTTTTACTGAAATCAACATTTATTTCGAGGTGCCTCATACAGGTTAATAAGTATTGCAGTGACTTATCTATTCATTTGTTTGTTTGTATAGATTAGGTAAAATACTAACAGGAAAGAAAAACAAAAATATACTTTCGTCAAAGTAGGCGAGATGAAATACACCCTTGTTAAATATCTACAGAGAGTCAACCAGGGAACCAAATTCTACCCTGTGGTCAGGACAGTGATGGCGGCACAGTGGTGTAAGTGGTTAACACGGTCACCTCACAGCAAGAAGGTTCTGGGTTTGAGGCCAGCGGCCAGGGGGGGCCTTTCTGTGTGGAGCTTGCATGTTCTGTGTGTGTTTCCTCCGGGTGCTCCGGTTTCCCCTCCAGTTAGGCTAATATGGGACGGCCTTGGGCTGAGGCGCCCTTGAGTGAGGCACCTACGGTAACTCCCAACTGCTCCCTGGGTGCTGTTAGCATAACTGCCCACTGCTGTGTGTGCGCGCACGCATGTGTGTGTTCACTGCTTCAGATGGGTTAAATGCGGAGAGGAATTTCACGTGTGTGATGAATAAAGTTGTTCTTTCTTTATTTCTTTAAATGTATAAAACTAAAACAAACTCATGCTCATAATTACATCAAACATAATGCTTATCTGTGATTACATTTTTATCACAAGTAATCACAGGTCATTTAATATCACAGATCAGCAATGGGGAAAAATAACAAAAATACAACTAAATATTCTAATAAAACAGTCCAGATCTGTAAAAATACACAAAACAAGTAAATACGTACACACACAAATATAAAATAATGCAAAATAGTGTTGTAGTCAAGACCACCTAAACCGAGACCAAGATAAGACCAAGACATTGAGTGGTTGAGATCAAGTCAGGATCAAGATAAGGCAGGGCAAGATTGAGTCAAGACCAGAACCAGACCAGGAGTGGAACCTGATGTGTTCTTCTGTTTTCTGTTGCATGCTGAGATGCTTTTCTGCTCACCACGGTTGTAAAGAGTGATTATATGAGTTGCTATATCCTTCCTGGCAAAAAAAATCTCTAACCTCAAACCGATCTGTCCATTTCCCTCTGACCCTGTCTTATCAACAAGGCGTTTGTTTCCACCCACAGAACTGTTGCTCATTCACTCACTTACTCGATGCTTGTTTGTTTGTTTTTTCGCACCATTCTGTGTAGAGACTGTTGTGTGTGAAAACCCCAGGAGGAGATCAGCAGTTTCTGAAATACTCAAACCAAAAATACTCATCTGGCTCAAACTGACACCCGTACCGCAGTGAAAGAAAGAAAGTCACACAAAAATTGAGATCACAATTTTTTCCATTCTGATGTTTGAACATCGTGAACATTAACTGAAGCTCTTGATTTGTGTCTGCGTGATTTGATGCATCGTGCTGCTGTCAGCAGGTGGATGGAGGGGTGTAGGAGCGTGAGAAAAAGGAAATGGCAAGTGCGTTGAGAAAAGTGAACGAATCAAGGCGTCATTTGATGGAACAGCAAAACTCCTTACCGCAGCAACAAAAAAGTTCTTCCAGAAAGTGAACACTGAGCCATTTTTCTTGAGACAGATCCTGCATTATGGGAAGAAAATGAAACTTCAAAGTAGCCAAACACGTTATTGGATCACTTCGAGTTGTGAATGATATGAAAGAGCTGAAAGAGCTGCAGCTCTCGGTGTCCTGTCCTCAGGAACCCTGACCAAAGATGAAAATCAGTATCAGTGTAAATTCCAGGGAATGAAACAACACAGGAAATTATTCCCTCATGTTAAAAAGTCAACTTTGTTCTAAATATTCTTCATACAGTATGTACCATTGTTTATTTAAAATTCAGAGTAAACTCAAATACATCTCCAGGCTGCTGCATTTGGCAAACTTTGACCTTCTTGATTTTTGTGTTGTACTGGAATAGAATTGTGTCTCTTTTTTTATTTTGGTATTAAATGGAATAAGTTCTGAGAGAGGGCGGCACGGTGGTGTAGTGGTTAGCGCTGTCACCTCACAGCAAGAAGGTCCGGGTTCGAGCCCCGTGGCCGACGAGGGCCTTTCTGTGTGGAGTTTGCATGTTCTCCCCGTGTCTATGTGGGTTTCCTCCGGGTGCTCCGGTTTCCCCCACAGTCCAAAGACATGCAGGTTAGGTTAACTGGTGACTCTAAATTGAGCGTAGGTGTGAATGTGAGTGTGAATGGTTGTCTGTGTCTATGTGTCAGCCCTGTGATGACCTGGCGACTTGTCCAGGGTGTACCCCGCCTTTCGCCCGTAGTCAGCTGGGATAGGCTCCAGCTTGCCTGCGACCCTGTAGAAGGATAAAGCGGCTACAGATAATGAGATGAGATGAGAAGTTCTGAGAGTGACAGATTACCCCTGTGTCTGAAATCACTCACTATATCATGGACTATAGAGAGTTCGGCATTTTGCAGTGCTGTCTGAATGTATAGTGAGAATTATTACACCCTATATAGTGCACTCATAGTATCCCACATGCACTGCGGTCACGCTGAAAGAAAAAAAAGTGTATGGGGTGAACAGACGGAGGAAGAAACACATTATAAACAGACATTCAAGTACAATTAAAAATAGTAAGAGAATAAAAATAATCTAAAATAGAATAAGACAGGGCGGCACGGTGGTGTAGTGGTTAGCGCTGTCGCCTCACAGCAAGAAGGTCCGGGTTCGAGCCCCGTGGCCGGCGAGGGCCTTTCTGTGCGGAGTTTGCATGTTCTCCCCGTGTCCGCGTGGGTTTCCTCCGGGTGCTCCGGTTTCCCCCACAGTCCAAAGACATGCAGGTTAGGTTAACTGGTGACTCTAAATTGAGCGTAGGTGTGAATGTGAGTGTGAATGGTTGTCTGTGTCTATGTGTCAGCCCTGTGATGACCTGGCGACTTGTCCAGGGTGTACCCCGCCTTTCGCCCGTAGTCAGCTGGGATAGGCTCCAGCTTGCCTGCGACCCTGTAGAACAGGATAAAGCGGCTACAGATAATGAGATGAGATGAGATGAGAATAAGACAGATAAAATACAAGAATAAAAGTTAGAGTGCAGAGTGAGGAATTAATTAAAAGCCTCAAACTTGATTTAATAAAACGCAGTGGCGAAGAAAGAAAGTATTCAGCCTTGATTTAAAAGAGCTGAAAGATGCAGCAGACACAAGGTACTTTGTATTTATTAATGTAGGAAATGCGCTCAGTATAATATGGATTTATCACAAAAATACATGCATGTGTTTATTATTTTGAAAACCCACCAGCCAACTGATCTGGCACAGTTTAATTGTGTGACAGTAGTGACGTAAATAATGGCACGCCGGAGTAGTGTCTGAAAGTGTTTTTTTTTTTCATTTTACCAATGAGCTTATTATATAGTCCTCTATATAGAATTCCATAGACAGTGAGTAGGGAGTAGTGAACAAGTGAGTGATTTCGGATACAGCGACATTTTCAAATGTTCATTTTTGTGAAACAAAATAAAAGAACTAGAAAATATGACCACATCACCCCTGTCTTATCCACACTGCATTGGCTCCCAATCAAATTTTGTATTGTTTATGAAATTCTACTGTTGACCTCTAAAGCCACGCCTACTTAGATCAAAAGGTGCAGGCTATCTGCTGGAACCTCATATAATGAAGGCTACATCGGGGGTGGAGCCTTTTCTTACGAAGCCCCACAGTTATGGAACAGCCTTCCAAGTAGTGTTCGGGAATCAGACACAGTCTCAGTGTTAAGTCTCAGCTGAAAACATATCCGTTTAGTCAAGCCTTTTGTTAATGGTGTTTATGAGGGAAAGGAGGAGATCTGGAGGATCCTCAGACAGAGTGTTGGATGTATAGATGCTGTCAGTCCCCACTCGCTTGCTCACTTGAGTTTGTTGATGGTGTAGTGGCTGCTCCTTTATGTCCCGGGGCTCCCTCATGCCTGTGTTACCTTCTGGCTCTCCCCTTTTAGTTATGCTGTCATAGTTAGTTGCCGGAGTCCCTGCTTGTACTCAAGGCAAGGCAAGGCAAGTTTATTTATATAGCACATTTCATACACAGTGGCAGTTCAATGTGCTTTACAGAAGTAAAAGCAAAACAGTAAACAATAGAGAATAAAATTACATAAAATAAATGGGAAGAAATATAATAAGAATTAAACAATAGTAGAAATAAAATAATAAAATGAAGTAGAAGTTCAAATAGGGGAAAAAAAACCAGCAGAATAAAATAGAATAAAAGTTAAGTAAAATTTGAAACATGCAGAGACTGTAAAAGTAAAGATTATAAAACATGTAAAGAAGACAATATTAATTATTTAACAGAAAGCATCTGAAAACAGCTTGGTCTTTAACCTAGATTTGAAGCTGCCAACAGCAGGAGCATTTTTGATGTCCTCTGGCAGTTGGTTCCATAGCTGCACTGCATAGTAGCTAAAAGCTGCTTCACCATACTTTGTTTTAACAACAGGTTTTAATAGTAAATTTTTCTGTTGCGATCTGGTAGATCTGATTGGGTTAGGCCGCTGCAACATATCAGAGAGGTAATTGGGCCCTGTACCATTTAGAGATTTGTACACCAGCAGCAATGCTTTAAAGTCAATTCTGTAGCTTACTGGAAGCCAGTGAAGGGACCTTAGAATTGGAGTAATGTGCTCTGTTCTTTTTGTTCATGTGAGAACCCTAGCCGCTGCATTTTGAACCAGCTGAAGTCGTTTGATGGTCTTTTTTGGCAGGCCTGTGAAAAGGCCATTGCAGTAATCAACCCTACTAGAGATGAAGGCATGTATTAGTTTTTCCAGATCATTTTTTGACATAAGTCCTCTTAGTTTGGAAATGTTTTTTAGGTGATAAAATGCCGTTTTAGTGATTGCTTTCATGTGACTGTCAAAGTTTAGCTCACTGTCAATGAAAACACCAAGATTTTTAACCATTTCTTTAGTTTTAATCCCTTTTGTGTCAAGAATAGTGGTAATTCTGAGTCTTTCATCTTTTTTCCAAATAGAATTACTTCTGTTTTATCTGTGTTCAGCTGAAGAAAATTTTGTGACATCCAGTTGTTGATTTGATCGATACACTGGTAGAGACATTCAAGGGGGGCATAATCATTAGGTGATAGAGCAAAATAAATTTGGGTGTCATCTGCATAGCAGTGATACAAAATTGAATTGTTATTGATAATTTGCCCAAGTGGGAGCATATAAAGGTTGAATAGTAATGGTCCAGGAATTGACCCCTGGGGGACACCACAGGTCAAGGACATTGACGTTGAGGTACAATTTCCCATGGTAACAAAGAAGCTTCTATCTTTTAAGTATGAATTTAACCAATTGATAACTTTACCAGTCAACCCAACCCAGTGTTCAAGTTGATATAGCAGTATGTTGTGATCAACAGTATCAAAAGCTGCACTGAGGTCCAGTAATACCAGGACCGATGTTTTGCCTGCATCAGTATTAAGACGTATGTCATTTATAACTTTAATCAGCGCTGTTTCAGTGCTATGATTGGCACGAAATCCTGACTGAAAATTATCAAAACGGCTGTTTGATATCAAGAAGGCAGTTAATTGATTTGAAGACAATTTTTTCAAGGATTTTCCCGATGAATACCTGGGCATATCTAACAACCTGAGATCAAGATGCTGAACCTCTTCTGCTCCTCGGACCTGCCTGATCCATCCTGAAGCCCTACATCTGGCTGGAGTCTCATCACATCACTCCTGTGGAGGACGGCCCCATATGGACAGTTGAAAGTCACACTTGGAAGACGCTCTGGACTCTTACAGTAATGCTTTTATGGCTGAGGACGACAGTTGACTTGCTAACTTTAGGACTGCAGTTGTCATGAACAGTTGTGCACTCAAGTTTCCATCAATGAAGAGTTACAACATCAACGAAACTGACTTCATGTTAAAACTGTTAAAAATGTTATAATCACGTTGTCTGTTATCACCCAAATGAGGATGGGTTCCCTTTTGAGTTTGGTTCCTCTCGAGGTTTCTTGCTCATGTCGTCTGAGGGAGTTTTTTCTCACCACCGTTGCCACAGGTTTGCTCATTGGGGATAGATTAGGGATAAAATTAGCTCATGTTTAAAGTCATTAAAATTCTGTAAAGCTGCTTTGCAACAATGTCTGTTGTTAAAAGCGCTATACAAATAAACTTGACTTGACTTGACTTGACTTGAAACACCTGAGTCTAACACACAGAAAAGAACTTTCACACTGAAAGACAGACAGTTCTTCAGTGACAGCAACAAATTATTCAGTGTTTTTTCAAGATGATTATTCACTGATATGAAACTGAAAAAAATGCAGATACATCATCATTGTCGTCTTCATCATCAGCAGTAGCAGCATCAGCAGCAACCATACACTGATGTTGCAAAGAAAATATACAAAACTTCAATTCATCCACACTCTTATATATGATGAAGGTCTCATTGGTTGATGAACCGTTTTGTTAGACGATGTCTTTCTGCTGAAAATCATTGCTTGTGTTTTGCTTACTGAGACTCGAATGACTGAATTTTGTGTTGAAATGTAAATCTGTATATTTATAGTTTTGACAAACTGCTTTTCATTTCTGCTTTTTGTGCTAAAAGAAGTGAAATGGATTTACTGCTCTGCATCCTGCGATCAAGTTCTGAGAAATGTGTGACCTGTTGAGAATGTGAGCTGTGTTTCAGGAACTGCGCTCCACCCGCTAAGGAAAAACTGGAATGTAAACCTGTGATTTGCAGCCACACTTCAGTCCAAGTGCATTCTGGGTATTCTCAATCCGATGTTTTGTTTATGTATGTGAATTTCTGCTCGACCTCATGTCACCACTGTATGGTGCCTCATCACTGTATGGTCACGCCCCTGAGCGATGAATAACACCTGTATTGTGAGAATTCACAACTTTACCATGTAATTATTTTCATAAAGTGGTAATTATTGTGTCTGTTGGGAAGCAGCGGCTTATGTAAGACTGACTCGCGGCATTTCTGAGCAGTGAGTCTTCAAGATTTTCCAGATTCCCTCATGCAGTTCACCTTTTGTTTGTTTTCAGGACCTGAGTTAACCGAGAAGGTTCAGATGTGCATACTTTTTGTAAAGTAATCTATCTTGCATATTTGCCCAGTTGGCTAATTTTGCATGACTGATTCCTTGTCTATTGGTAAAATTGTACGTGATAATCACTGGCATCCTGCCCTCTCAGAAAGCGCGCTGGAACACTGCAGGTTGTATCTCGTCTCGTTTTCTTCCGCTTTATCTGGGGCTGGGTCGCAGAGGCAGCAGTCTGAGCATGGAAGCCCAAACTTCCCTTTCCCCAGACACCTCGGCCAGCTCCCCGGGAAGAACACCGAGGCGTTCCCAGGCCAGCCAAGAGACATAGTCCCTCCAGCGTGTCCTGGGTCTTCCCCGGGGCCTCCTCCCGGGGGGACATGCCTGGAACACCTCCCCAGGGAGGCGTCCAGGAGGCATCCGAAAAAGATGCCCAAGCCACCTCAGCTGATTTCTCTCGATGTGGAGGAGCAGCGGCTCTACTCTGAGCTCCTCCTGAGTGACTGTGCTTCTCACCCTATCTCTAAGGGAGCGCCCAGCCACCCTGCAAAGGAAACTCATTTCGGCCACTTGTATCCATGATCTTGTTCTTTCGGTCATTACCCAAAGCTCATGACCATTGGTGAGAGTCGGAACGTAGATCGACCGGTAAATTGAGAGCTTTGCCTTTTGGCTCAGCTCCTTCTTCACCACGACGGACCGGTCGCATCACTGCGGAGGCTGCACTGATCCGCCTGTCAATCTCACGCTCCATCCTTCCCTCACTCGTGAACAAGATCCCGAGATACTTAAACTCCTCCACTTGAGGCAGGACTTCTCCACCAACCTGGAGAGGGCAAGCCACCCTTTTCCAGTTGAGAACCATGGCCTCATACTTGAAGGTGCTGATTCTCATCCCAGCCGCTTCACACTCGACTGCAAACTGCCCCAGTGCATGCTGAAGGTCCTGGTTTGAAGAAGCCAACAGGACATCATCCGCAAAAAGCAGAGATGAAATCCTGTGGTTCCCAAACAGGATTCCTTCCGGCCCCTGGCTGTGCCTAGAAATTCTGTCCATAAAAATTATAAACAGAACCGGTGACAAAGGGCAGCCCTGCCAGAGTCCAACATACACTGGGAACAGGTCTGACTTACTGCCGGCAATGCGAACCAGACTCCTGCTCTGTTCGTACAGTGACCGGACAGCCCTTAGCAAAGAACCCCGAACCCCATACTCCCGAAGTACCCCCCCACAGAATACCATGAGGGACATGGTCAAATGCCTTCTCCAGATCCACAAAGCACATGTGGACTGGTTGGGCCCACTCCCATGAACCTTCGAGCACCCTATGAAGGGTATAGAGCTGGTCCAGTGTTCCGCGACCAGGACGAAAACCGCATTGTTCCTCCTGGATCCGAGGTTCGACTATTGGTCGAATTCTCCTCTCCAGTACCCTGGAGTAAACCTTCCCTGGGAGGCTGAGAAGTGTGATTCCACTATAATTGGAGCACACTCTCTGGTCCCCTTTCTTAAAAAAAGGGACCACCACCCCAGTCTGCCACTCCAGAGGCACTGTCCCCGACCACCACGCGATGTTGCAGAGGTGTGTCAACCAAGACAGTCCCACAACATCCAGAGACTTGAGATACTCAGGGCGGAGCTCATCCACCCCCGGTGCCTTGCCATCAAGGAGCTTGCAAACCACCTCAGTGACTTCGGCTTGGGTAATGGACGAGTCCACCTCTGAGTCATCAGCCTCAGTCTCCTCAATGGAAGACATGATGGTGGGATTGAGGAGATCCTCAAAGTATTCCTTCCACCACCTGACAATGTCCCCAGTCGAGGTCAACAGCTCCCCACCCGCACTGTAAACAGGGTTGGCAGAGTACTGCTTCCCCGTCCTGAGGCACCAGATGGTTTGCCAGAATTTCTTCGAGGCCGACCGATAGTCCTTCTCCATGGCCTCCCCGAACTCCTCCCAGTTCCAAGTTTTTGCCTCCGCAACTGCCTGAGCTGCGGCACGCCTGGCCTGCTGATACCCGTCAGCTGCCTCAGGAGTCCCGGATGTCAACATGGCCCGATAGGACTCCTTCTTCAGCTTGACGGCATCCCTTACTTCTGGTGTCCACCACCAGGTTCGGGGATTGCCGCCACGACAGGCACCGGAGACCTTGTGGCCACAGCTCCGAACAGCTGCGTCTACAATGGAGGTAGAGAACATGGTCCACTCAGACTCAATGTCCCATGCCTCCCTCAGAAGCTGGGAAAAGCTCTCCCGGAGGTGGGAGTTAAAGACCCCCCTGACAGAGTGCTCGGCCAGATGTTCCCAGCAGACCCTCAGCATACGTTTGGGCCTGCCAGGTCTGTCCGGCTTCCTCCTCCGCCAGTGGATCCAACTCACCACCAGGTGGTGATCAGTTGACAGCTCAGCCCCTCTCTTCACCCGAGTGTTCAAGACATAGGGCCGGAGATCAGATGAAACGACAACAAAGTCGATCATCTACCTCCGATCTAAGGTGTCCTGGTGCCACGTGCACTTATGGACACCCCTATGCTCGAACATGGTGTTTGTTATGGACAGACCGTGACTAGCACAGAAGTCCAATAACAAAACACCACTCGGGTTCAGATCGGGGAGGCCGTTCCTCCCAACCATGCCCCTCCAGGTGCCACTGTCGTCGCCCACGTGAGCATTGAAGTCCCCCAGTAGCACAATGGAGTCCCCAGTCTGAGCACCTCTCAGTACCTCTCCCAGGGACTCCAAGAAGGCCGGATACTCTATACTGCTATTCGGCCCATAGGCACAAACAACAGCAAGAGCCCTCTCCCCAATCCAAAGGTGCAGAGAGGCGACCCTCTCGTTCACTGGGGTAAACTCCAACACATGGCGGCTGAGCTGGGGAACTATAAGCAAGCCCACACCGGCCCACCGCCGCTCACCATGGGCGACTCCAGAGAAGTGGAGAGTCCAGCCCCTCTCGAGGAGCTGGGTTCCAGAGCCCAAGCTGTGCGTGGAGGTGAGCCCGACTATCTCTAGCCGGTACCTCTCAACCTCCCGCACAAGCTCAGGCTCTTTCCCCCCCAGCGAAGTGACATTCCATGTCCCAACAGCTAGCCGCTGTGTCCGGGGATCAGGTCGTCAAGGCCCCTGCCTTCAACTGCCGCCCAATCCACACTGCACCGGCCCCCTACGGCTACCTCTGTGGGTGGTGAACCCACAGGAGGTTGGGCCCACGTCACCGCTTCGGGCTGAGCCCGGCCAGGCCCCATGGGCAAAGACCCGGCCACCAAGCGCTCGCATACCAGCCCCAACCCTGGGCCTGGCTCCAGGGTGGGGCCCCAGCTGCGCCATACCGGGCGATGTCATGGTCCTTGATTTATTCTCCATAAGGGTTTTGGTGAACTGCTCTTGGTCTTGCCTGTCACCTAGGACCTGTCTGCCTTGGGAGACCCTAACAGGGGTGTAATGCCCCCAACAACATAGCTCCTAGGATCATTCAAGCACACAAACCCCTCCACCACAATAAGGTGGCAGTTCTAGGTTACAACCTAGGATTCTAGGTTGTATCGTTTTGATTATACGTGTACACAATAAAATACACAATACTGACTGCAGTAATAATCAGGACATGAATATCTTCACTGTTATACACATCTGGTGCTCTGGAAAAGCAGGAAAAATTCTGGAAAGCCGTTGAAAATTATGAGTTTTGAAAAAAAAAATCCCAGACTTCTTTTCTGCCAATAATATATACACTCACTGGCCACTTTATTAGGAACACAAATCAAGCGCTTCAGTTAAAGGTAGATGTTCTTTCAGATTTTTCAAGAATTAGAAAACAGAACAATTACAGAGTCTCTAAAGGGTCGGATTGATTTGTGATCAGTGACAGTACTGTGGATAGCTGTGGACAGGTCCAGATGGATGTACTGAAAGTGCAGATTATATGGTAGAACACAAACTCAAATTACTGCATTTATATTCAAGTTTCCAACACAGTGACTCACCTGAAGAGATCCCACATGATCCACAAATATTGCTTCCTCACCAAAATACTCAATTCAATTTTTTTAAATCAAAAGTGCTTGCAACAATGGACCTAAACTAAGTCTGTCATGTTACTTTATTGAAATGAAGCCTGAGAAATTGGCTGTGGTCGTAGTTTATGTGATATTTTATATGGAAGCAAGAGAAAAGAGAAATAATGCGGAGAAAGGATCATAAACAAGGATCATCTGTTCTGCAAAGAGAACTGGAGACACACTGCCAAGAATCTGCAAGTTTTGCACTGTATACTGCCAAGAATCGTTTTGTGTTTATTTTTATTTGTACTTTTCCTAACAACCATTTGGGTTTGGGTTATTATCGTGCACACATTTTGTCTTCACATTTACATTGATACAAGGATGAAACCGGATTCAGGGATCTGCTGCACGTGATAGAAGATGAATTTGATTTCCTCTCGGACTCTCATTGGCCATTTCTCAGCTGCACATGACTCATTGCAGAGAATCTCAAACATATGTGAAAATATCATCCATCCATCCATTATCTGTAGCCGCTTATCCTGTACAGGGTCGCAGGCGAGCTGGAGGCTATCCCAGCTACCTATGGGCGAGAGGTGGGGTACACTCTGGACAAGTCACCAGGTTATTGCAGGGCTGACACATAGGCCAAGTTTACATTAGACCGTATCTGTCTCATTTTCTTCACGGATGCACTGTCCGTTCACATTAAAACGCCGGGAAACGCCGGGAAACGCCGGGAAACGGGAATCCGCCAGAGCCCACGTATTCAATCCAGTTCGTGTCTGGTCCGGTGCTGTGTAAACATTGAGAATACGCGGATACGCTGTGCTGAGCTCTAGCTGACGTCGTCATTGGACAACGTCACTGTGACATCCACCTTCCTGATTCGCTGGCGTTGGGATCTCACACACAGCGGCTCAGTCCCGAATCACTGCTCGTGCGCTTCACTCGCGCGCTCTGTGAGCTACGTAGGGCCGGAGTGCGCACCCTCCAGAGGGCACTCGCTGTTCAGGACGGAGTGATTTGGAGCGCAGGAGGAAGCGCTGAGCCGCACTGAGGTTTATTTACACATTTCAACCTCCTTCAGGCGCTTAAACTCAGTGAGAACATGAACATCACAGCCAGGTGTGTTTATCTGCTGGAGAAGGTGTTCGCTTGCCATCCTTCCACTTGCAAGTGGTGAGTGACTTGCGCATGCCCGATATGCACTGGGATCATACGTGCCGTCTAATTAGTCATGTGATTAGCGTATCCGTGTATTGGCGTTGCTGTGTGCACGCGAATCGTGTATTGGCGTTGCTGTGTGTACGCGAATCATTTTAAAAACGTTAATCTGATGATCCGCTGATTCTAAATAATGTAAACAGGGCCTTAGAGACAAACAACCATTCACACTCACACCTACTGTACAGTCAATTTAGAGCCACCCATTATCCTAATCTGCATGTCTTTGGACTGTGAGGGAAACCAGAGCACCCGGAGGAAACCCACACAGGCACGGGGAGAACATGCAAACTCTGCACAGAAAGACCCTCATTGGCTGCTGGGCTCGAACCCAGAACCTTTTTGCTGTGAGGCGACAGCGCTAACCACTACACCACTGTGCCACCCGTGAGAACATGTCTGTGAAGAGTCTCAGTTATCCAGGTCATAGTAAACTGTGGGTGGTAAAAGAGAGCAACTGGACTTGCTTGAAGATTCTTGAAGACGTTTCACCTCTCATCCGAAAGCCTTTTGGATGAGAGGTGAAACATCTTCAAGAATCGAAACGTCTTCAAGAATCTTCAAGCAAGTCTAGTTGCTCTCTTTTACCACCCACACCCGTGAGAAGCAATTATCATAACTAATTTCGGGAGGTCACCACCCTTTCATTTTATATTGTTTGTGCCTCCTTTGATCTGCATCATGTTGCTGGATGATGAAAATCTATTTGAGCTCAGATTTAGCATCCAGAATAACGACTAGGTGTGGCAGTATTTTAATTACATGTGTCATTATTACTTTTCTTTGAACTATTCAGGGGCAGCACACTGGTGCTATGGTTAACACTGTCTCTTCACATCAAGCAGTTTCTGGGTTTGAACCTGCCAGTTGACAGGTTCTTTGTTTCCTCTGGGTGCTCCGGTTTCCTCCCACAGTCCAAAGACATGCAGATGAGGTCAATTTGCCACCATAGGTGTGAATGTGAGTGTGAATAGCTGTTTATTGCTCTGTGTTAGTGGTATGATAGGGCCAGTGACCTGTCCAGAGTAAACCCCGCCTCTCGCCCAAAAGTCAGTTGACTCCATCTTCCTCCATGACCCACAATATGGATACGTGGTATAGATAATGGATGAATGAATGAACAAATTATTCACTTCTCTTATAAGATAATCAGTATGGATGTTTTTAGAGCCTTTTTTTCCCTCCAAGGCATAACACCACACTTACTGCCACGTTTAAATTACAGCCTGCTAATTACAGGGTACAAACCCATTAAGTAAGGCATAAGAAAAAAATAAATAAAGAGTAAGTAATGGGTATGACTGTACAACCCCAATTCTAAAAAAAAAATTGGTATTCTGTGTAAAACATAAATAAAAACAGAATGTGATGACTGAATGCCAGCAACATGTTTCAAACAATACTGGTAAAGGGGCAACAAAAGACTGGAAAAGTTGTGTAATGTTTAAAAATAACTAATTAGGTTAATTGTCAACAGGTCGGTAAGATGATTGAGTATAAAAAGAGCATCCCAGAGAGGCAGAGTCTCTCAGACGTAAAGATGGGCAGGGGTTCGCCGCTCTGTGAAAGACTGTGTGGGCAAACAGTGCAACAATTTAAGAATAACATTCCTCAATGTAAAATGGCAAAGAATTTGTGGATCACATCATTTATGGTACATAATATCATTAAAAGATTCAGAGAATCTGGAGAAATCTCTGCTTGCTGAGGCACCATTAATGCTGAATGATTGATATATACAGGTTTTGGAGCAACATGCTGCCATCCAGACAATGTCTTGTTCAGAGAAGGCCTTGTTTATTTCAGAAAGACTGCATTATGGACATATTACAACTGCATGGCTCTGTAGTAAAAGAGTTGAGGTGCTAAACTGGCCTGCCTGCAGTCCAGATCTGTCTCCCATTTAAAACATTTGGTGCATTCAAGTCAAGTCAAAGTCCCTCTCACACCAGAATCTGGTCTTCCCAGGCAGTCTCCTGCCCCAGTACACTCTAAAAACTCTAACTATGCTCTACTCAATTTAATCTGTGTAACATTTTTGCACTTAAAAATTTTGAGTAAATTTGAAAGCTGTGAAATAATTTAGATTTACCTTATGAATTAAGTAAATGTAATTAAAAAATTAAAGCAGATCTGAATAACTACAGTGAGTACCATAAATATAAAATTGAGTAGATATAATTAAAATTCTAAGTCAATGCAATAGTAACCCTAAGTCCAAACCTCTAAAAAAAATGAGTAGATATAATTGAAATGTTAGGTAGATGCAACTGAATGTGAGACTATTATTTAACAAAACAAATCTGCTACATTTACTTAATGTTTTTAACAGAACTTAATTCATACTGGACTATCAATTATCAGAATAAATATGTTACATTTACTTAATTTTTTAAAATGCATTTACTCTTTACTCTAGGAGTACTTTACTTAAGGTCAGTATGAATCAAAAATAATAAACATGAAGCAATTCTACACACATTAACATTTTTCATTAAACATTCATTCGTCTAATTTGACAAGTATAAAACATCAAGTGTAAATCCGAACTGCTTTACTTTGCAAATGACGTAAAAATGTCCATGCTATCAAAACAGTAAGCTAAATTGAACTCTGCTCATTAGTAAGCGGTCTCTCAACCTGGGTGAAATGCACCAAGAACAATGGGCCCTTCAATTTAAGTCACCACACAATTGCATAAAATGCCAGTTAACAGAACCTGTTTGGCATTAATGGAAATCTCAACTTGCATTACATAAAGTATTGGTATATTGTCTAGTTTAACTTTCAACACAGTTTATACTTCACTTTTAAAAGTGCCAATGGCAATCTTTTTTTCATGAAAAAGGAATGTTTATTTTGTTTCAAGATATTTCATCGAACAAGGAAAAACACACAACAGACAGTACATCAACAACGTCCTTTTAAAATTATTATTTCTCTCATATTTAAGTCAGTCTAACAAACTTTAAAGACACTGTTTAATAACTTTAGTGGTTTAATATTTGCAGGAGACACCATATCTGCTCCAGCTGTGACATTATTATCAAAACAATTTAATGAAGAAATAAATGAGGTTTGTCTTTGCAAAACCACCCACAAGGGTTCTGGTGTAGGTGCACTACTGTCGGGGAACGTGCGGGATGAAAACTGTGTTTCCTTCTCTCTTTTTTTTTGTTTTTCTTTTTTAAAGATGAAAACTTTGATTCCAATAAATAATTGATTGATTGATTGATTGATTGATTGAATGTATGAATGTTGAATGAATAGTATGAAGGTATGAATGAATGAATGAATGAATGAATGAATGAGAAAAGAAATAGTGTTCCTGATATTCACTTTGTGAGAATGAGGTATATGAAAAGAAAGGGTGATGGAGAAAGAGAGAGAGAGAGAGATGGAGAGGGGAGAGAGAGAGAAGGTGAGGGAGACAGAGAGAGAGACAGGGTGATGGAGAGGGAGACAGAGAGAGAAAGAGAGACAGGGTGATGGAGAGGGAGACAGATCGAGAGAGAGAGACAGGGTGATGGAGAGGGTGATAGAAAGGGAGGAGAGAGAGAGAGTGATGGAGACAGATCGAGAGAGAGAGAGAGAGAGAGAGAGAGAGAAAAGAGAGAGAGAGATGAGTTAAATGGATGGTGTACCATCATCCAGTGCCAATGCAGAAGAATGTCAATACTGAAAATGGTTAAGGGAAAGCTATGGCCTAATGGTTAGAAAAGCAGCTTTGGGACCAAAAGGTCACTGGTTCAATTCCCTGGACCAGCAGGACTGGCTGAAGTGCCCTTGAGCAAGGCACCAAACCCCTAACTGCTCTGGCAAGAGTTGTGGCGTACCTTGTGTCTGATTAGCCAAAGGAAAACTGATGATGTGATTATCAGTTTGGATGGTGCCTGGCAAAGAAAAAAAGAAGAAGAAAATGGTTAAATCACCCAAAGTGTTCTTGGTCCTAACCCAAAATTGATGTCATCAGTCAGTGAATTATGGGTGAAATGAAAACCCAAAATGCAATGTGACCAGCAGCAAGATACAAAAAAAAAAACGCTCTTTGGTACAAGCAATGGACCTGAAGTGAGCTTCTAGTAAAAATATGACCAATTCACATTTCTCATCACTTCCTGTACCTTCCCTAATTATTGCTAACACTATCTACAGTACCTAGTTTTTTGGTGCTGTGTTTATTAGCATTGCTCCAGACAATTGGCTGAAATGAACTAGTTTGCTAGCCAAGTGTGAAAAAGTAGCTATACCTAGTCACTGCTTACCTTAATCTGGAATATATGTACAGATATACAAAAGGACAGCATTATTTTAAGTCTACCATCATGAAAAATGCAGAAATTAAAGTGTGCTTTATTTTTTATATATATTTTCTGTATTTTAAAACAGCTGAGATGTTATCTGAAGCAAAATTCCAACATGATTACGGTTCCTTCTTTCAAAACATAGCTTATTAGCATCTGGCAGCTCTGAGTCTCTGAAACTGGGCCTTGTTCCAAACTGCATATAATGATGTGTTTCATGATGATTAATTAAACGTTTCACAGTAATTACAGTTTCTGATGCCAGATTTTGCCTTGCATAAGAAATAAATAGTAAAGATAATTTGATAAATATAGGTTGGTATGTGTTGCCATTAGCAGAGAGAGCAAGAGAGAGAAAGAGTGCTCATTGTGCAACAGTTGGTCAGAAGAAAGTAATTATCATTTCACAGAACTATTTAGAAATCCATAAAATGTATAAGCAATAAACCTAATAATCTAAACCACACACCACAATTTGTCCACACACATATACCAGTGTCCACAATGAATATGATCATGTGCTCTGTGATGGATTTTAGCTGTTGGATTTCATGTTTTTTGTCAAATCTTTTAAATTACCAGTTATCAAATGATTGCTCAAACTAAAAGGCAAAATAAAAACTTCCAATTATCTATGATCTCAGATCCTAGTAAAAGTTGTAACTCAGCTCATACTTGCATATGAATCTCTCTCTCTCTCTCTCTCTGGCATATTATTGCAGTGATGCGGCCACTCTGACAACTTTTTCTTCCAGCCATCAAGTTTCTAGAGAAGAATTACAGTAGTGGTTTCCTGTTGCCTTCTACTGGATTATTATAGAACTTTTCTCCTCTCAACCATTCACACATACGGGCAATTTAGAGTAGCCAGGTAACCTGACCGCATGTCTTTGGAGGAAACCAGAGCACCCAGAGGAAATCAGTGCAGACACAGGGAAAACATGCAAACTCCATATAGTTAGACCCCCCATCAGCTGTGAGGTTTGAACCCGGAACCTTCTTGCTGTGAGGCAACAGTGATCACCACTTCACCACTGTGCTGCCCACATACATGTGATATCCACATCACATACATGAAATGTTTCAGTCAGGATCTAGGCCTCATCAGAGTATTGAAAAGCGCTGGTTAAAGTAGTAAATTACCTACTATAAATCAATGACTGTCATCAGTTGGTAAATTTTAATTGTGACACATTTAGTTGTCTCTGTGTCACTGCCCTCCATATAAGCTACTTCTTGGTACCATCCTTATGCATAAAAATGGTATTCACTTCTACTGCTATGCTGATGACTCAGCTGTACAAAGACACTAAAATTGTACACAGTTGTAGACAAACACTAACACACAAGAACATTCACATCCACACACACCAAAATACACCAACATGTTCTGAGTTAAAGATATATTAATGATCACCATTAAACGTGGTTTCTAATTTTTTTAATAGCTGTATATCAATTTGTGTGCAGGGGCATTGTCCTGCTAGAAGAAGTTTGGGCTGCATAGTTTGAGTAAAACAAAATTGTGAAATCAATCCTATACAATTGTGCACTTCTAACTGTGCCAACAGTTTAGGGAAGGCCCACATATGTAATTGGTATGATGGTCAGGTGTCCACAAACTTTTGTCCATGTAGTGCATATAAACATATGTTTTAATCAGGCTTCATTTAAGCTTTGTAACGTTCAGCAGAAAGAAAGTGATAAATTTAATTATCCAGGGTTACCTGAAATCATTCTTTTAAAAAAAAAATCATAATGATCCTACACACACATGGAACACCAGCATGTGGGTTTGCTGAGTTTGTTGGTGACTGTTTGATTAAGGGTTAAGGACATTATATCAAAGGCATGTTCCATTGGAACAAACTTTCTCATTTTTATTTCTGTCTCTTTTGAAATTGTAGCTCTTAGAGAGGACTGTAATTCAGTGTAGCTGCTGTCATTCTCTGGGTGCTTGCTGAGCTGTAAGTGCTATAACAATGTGGGTTTGTCTGAAGCCTGACCTTCAAGTCAAATCATTATAGTCACAGCACCCCTGGTTAATGCTCTTGGTTGCCATGACGGCCAGTGATGAGACAAAGAGAAATACTGGAGAGTGAGAGAGACTGAAGAAAATGAGAGAAAAAGTGTGATGTACAAAGAAACAAGAGACATAAACAATGCAAGAGATATATAGCAATAATTACGGAAGAACAAAGTGAGTGTGTGATACAATGTGTATATTGATGTGTAAACTACAGATTCATTTAACCAGTAATTTAAAATCCAATATTCAATACGATGCAATTTTATATTCTGTAAGGCCATGACTCTTTCACAAGGGACTGACCGCTACAGATGCTACGTCTCATTCACTAGGACTGATGGGTACAGAGGCCATGCCTTGCTCTCTAGGACTGAGAGGTACAGAGGACATGTCTCTTCCAGTGGAAATTAAGGACAGAGGCCACACCTTAACTGAGACTAAGACACAGAGGCCACACCTTCTTAACTGGGGCAGACAAGGACCAAGAGCACACCTCAATCACTGAGGCCCTGTCCACACGGCAACGGATTCAGGTGAATCTGATAAAATTGTTTATTGTTTCGGCCTGGTGTCCACACGGCACCGGCATTTTGGGTGCCCCAAAACGAAATCTTTTGAGAACAGGTTCCAGAGTGAAAAAATCTGGCAACGGAGCCATTGCGAAGTCGTCTGGATGAGTAGAACGGATTTGTTTACGATGACGTCACAACCACATGTGCTTCACGCCGGGTAGAAGTGTAACGAACTCGATGAGAGTTGTCAACAAATCCTATAACTTGGTTCATGAAACACGCTTACAAAATATTTTCACTGTGAATATTTATTGTGTAATGGTGCAAAGTGAGAGAGAGAGAGAGAGAGAGAGAGAGAGAGAATAGCCCTTAGGGCAGAGTCAATCCCGCCAGCAAAAATAGGGGAAAAAAAGGAGCGATCTCACCTCTTCAGATGTTGGTTTAAGTCCGACAATACATTCCTCAAAAAGGGCGTAGAAGAACAAAGTAATCCATCAATGTGTAGCATTCAATTTATTCCGGACCATTAAAGAATTCTGGAGGATATCAGAATGTTGGCGTACCGGCTTCCATCTACCCCCGTTCATTCCTCTTTCCGCGTCTCCATTCAAAAAACGAGCACGTGATTTAAAGGGACTATATCCATAGGATAGGGAGTGAGAAAGTGTGTGCGTGTGACAGTGACAGGGATAGTCACTGTGCGCATGCGTAGTTATGCGCATGCGTCTACTTCTATTGTTCTGGTGTCTCCAATGGGACCGTCTTACAGCGCACGTAGAGGTGTGGCATGTGTATTGCATCGTTTTCAGCAAGCGTTGCGTTGCCATATGAACCTGATATTTTACTGATCCGTTGCCCATGTGGACGCGATATTTAAAAAAAAAAAATCTTGTTGCCATTGTCATGTGGATGTAGCCTGAGACTGACAAGTACAGAGGCCACACCTTCTTTACTGAGACTGACAAGTAGAGAGGCCACTCTTCCTTCACCAAGACTGACAAGTACAGAGTCCACACCTCCTTTACTGAGACTGACTCGGAAAGCTCCGGAGGCTCCAAGAATAAAATGCTTTGTTTTGTTTTTTAATCTCCTTTTAACAAGATCACGGTTTCTTGGCTTTTCATTTCACAGATGAGGAACAGGCTGTGATGCTTCCTTTGTTTCTGCATTTGTGAGTCACTCCGATTCAGTGACTCAGCACTCAACATGTTATTTTTCCTCAAACAAATGCCTGTGTGACTCAGATTTGTCCATCTGGACAGAGTGAGGCTGAGCAGGACGAAATCTCAGCAACATGTAAAATCTTATTTGCGGGAAAGAAAGCAATAGCTGTAATTAACCACTGGACATTAACCCCATCTCTATTTATGGAGACAATGGAGGTGCCTTCTTTAACCCTCTAAAGCTGGGCATACCTCATACACACTGCTTTTTAAAAAATTAGCATCTGGTTATTCCATGACACAAGCAGTAATAGATATGGCTGTTCTCTGTCTTGTTGGACTTCTTTGTGTCTTTCAACTAAAACCTATAGAACTACAAGCTAAAGATTGCACAAAGTAGACATCATTCCCAGAGTTCCATGAGCAAGGCTTTCATCTCTGCAATTCACTTTAGTCCCAGAATGCTTTGCTATTCTTTCCCCTCTTAGATTTGTCATTGGGTTCCTGATACAGATGACACTCAATGACATTTCTGAGCACGAGATGTGCCCTCAAATCCCAACATCCAACCATGGCCAGGAATCCAAATGAGCAAAAATGTCCATCCTCTCTCTGTGGGAGGGACGGGGTTAGTCTCTGCTGTCAATCACAGTGACACTAACCAATCATGGCCTTCTGTGACCTCATGTATGCATAAGAGGGTAGATAGCTCAGCTCAGAGTGTGTTATGCTGCCCTGTGAGGTGCAGCATGAGCAGCAAATTGGAAATACACAGTGTTCTCACATGTCTCTGAGGTAGCACTTGATAAGCGAGAGCTAGCTTGTGAGTCTAAAGTCCTTCCTGCACCATGCCCTGGTCTTCCCAGGCAGTCTCCCACCCCAGTACCTTTAAGGTGCATCGGGTGGCGCCGATCTCCATTTCTGTAGCCCTCAGCCTCTCACCTATACAGCTAGGGTTACAGTGGGGGGCTGGTTCTCTGGTAACCGTAAGAGTTTGACTCCCCACTCGTATCTGTATTGCAGCGTGCATTGCCAGACAGCAGTAGGTACCATTTTTATGATGGTCTTTGGTATGACCCGACCACGAGTAAAACTCACGATCTCCCCATCAAGAGGCGGACACGTTAACCACGAGACCAGCTTGCGATACAGCTTGTGAGTAGAAATTAGCAAATGACTAAATACTTTTTTTTCCACTGAACTACTACTTTAAGGTAGTAATTGAGTGGTGCCGAGATGTTTATTGATGTTGAGGCTGTAGTGAGGAGAAAATATCGGCAGGCTTGAAGGAGATGAAAGTGTGACCGAGATGGGTGGAGGGATTATCTGGTGCAGGAGAAGTGGGAGGGGGCTCGGTGGATTATCAGGATAAGAGCGAGGGGAAGGGAGCGGATTATGTCAAGGAGATCTGGATTCCAAAATAATCCTCTCAGAGAGGGAAAAGCTGCATATTATTCACTGCTGCTAAGAGCAAAGAGACATAGAAAGAGTTCCTGTGTTCCTTTAGCACTCAGTCAAAACACATACTTGACACACTCCAATGCTCATTCACACACACACACTTCTCGATGAAGGAACCCAGGAACCCTTGAGGAACCTTGTATTTCCAAAGAGAACTTTCTCTCTCACTCTTTCCTGTTCTCAGATGCTTTAGTTTTGTTCTCTCTGGCTGTTTAAATTTCTTTCAAACTTCCTCTTCCTCTGCAAAGTGATTGTTTTGGTAAACTGGGATGTATGGATGCTGTCACCCTCCCACTCTCACCTGTTCACATTGACGGTGTAGTGGCTGCTGCTTTATGTCCTGGGGCTCCCTCATGCCTGTGTTACCTTATGGCACTTCCTTTTAGTTATGCTGTCGTAGTTAGTCTTGCCGGAGTCCCTGCTTGCACTCAGAGATGTATACTGTTCTATGAGCATACCTAACAACCTCTCTCTCTCTCTCTCTCTCTCTCTCTCTCTCCACATACCACTCCTGAGATACCAGTGATGCTGACCTCTCCTGCTCTCCAGACCTGCCTGATCCATCCTGATGCCCCACTTCTGGCTGGAGATCTCATCACTTTGCTCCTGTGGAGAACAGCCCCATATGGACAGTCTAAAGATACACCTAGAAGATGGTTTTGGACACTTAATACTAAAAGTTTTGCTATGATGGTTTAGGGCGGCCATCACCATGATAACTTTAGGACTGCAGTTGTCATGAACAGTTTTGCACTCAAGTCTCCATCAGTTGCTGAACAGTTGATAACTTCATCAAAATAGATTTCATGCTACAACTATGAGTTTCCTGGTTACACAGTTGCACTTTTTGATCATATAGGACACACTTATAGACATGAGCTATTTATAATCAAACTAGCTGTTATCACCCAAATGAGGATGGGTTCCCTTTAGCGTCTCAAGGTTTCTTCATGATGTCTCAGGGAGTTTTTCTTTACTACCATGAGGAAATATGAAGTCATATGTTTAAAATTTATGTCCAGAGTTGATATATTTCTGTAAAACTGTTTTGTGACAAGGCGGCACGGTGGTGTAGTGGTTAGCATTGTTGCCTCACAGCAAGAAGGTCCTGGGTTCAAGCCCAGTGGCCGGCGAGGGCCTTTCTGTGTGGAGTTTGCATGTTCTCCCCGTGTCTGTGTGGGTTTCCTCCGGGTGCTCCGGTTTCCCCCACAGTCCAAAGATATGCAAGTTAGGATAATTGGTGACTCTAATGTGAATGGTTGTTTGTCTCTGTGCCAGCCCTGCGATGACCTGGCGACTTGTCCAGGGTGTACCCTGCCTCTTGTTCATAGTCAGCTGGGATAGGTCCAGCTTGCCTGTGACCCTATAGAATAGGATAAGCGGCTACAGATAATGGATGGATGGATGTGTGTATGTATATTTAAAAGTAGAGAAGAGGAGCTGGACACTGTTTACTGCATGAGTGGCCATGAGATTGCCCTAAGGGTGGTGGGGGGTGGTGGAGGGCTTTATTGAATGGAAGAGGAACAAAAACAAGAGAGATTTGGAGAAAATAGCAACGTGTCACGATCATAACACACATCATCCGACTGGGTGGCTTTTTGAAGACAAAGCTAAATGAATGAATTAATTAATTAATGGATGAATAAATAAATAAAAACATTTATTTATTATAAGATCTGACAGAAATAAAGAAGTCCAGACACACAAGATAAAAGCCATGCTCTGAGGAAAGAAGAAATAGAGAAAAACATACAACATTGACACAATGTAAGTGAGAATGAGAAGTTGTTCATAATAATAAGAAGTATGAAATGAACTTGGAAAAGTATGACAGTTATGGAATGATGACCATCCAAACCCTGTATGATGTTCACTCTGCTGGTGTAATTACACTTTTGGCTTGACAATGGCATAATTACACAATGTAATTGTGTTCCTCTACAGTCATCTTCCAGTAATAAAGCCACTGAAGTTGGACATTTACAGTAACCGCTTATGTTTGTGCCTAAAAAACCAGGTGCATTTTATTTCTCAAAATCACAATGTTTACAACATCTGCTTACAGCTTCTCATTTTTTTCACTGAATATTAAACACTGTCTGGCAAATGCTCACAGATCCACACTTTCCTCTTTACTGTGCATCATCATCGTGTAAACAAAGCTGAGAGAGGATGATGAAGCTCTCATCTCGTCTCGTTCCACTAACCTACTTACTATAAATCTCTTCCCGTTTCATAATCAACACTCCCGGGTTACATAACACACTCATCCTTTTCCCAGTCCCTTCCATTTCTCTTTCTCTCTGAGTCACAATTGTTCTTGGCACCGTTTTATGTTTCGTATTATAGACATAGAAGACTTTTATAACCTAGTAAACTACTCAGTGTGAGTATATATCTAGTCCAATTTTTATATTATTAAAAACAGTAGAACTAGACAACTAAATAACCAGTTGAGAAAAATATTAAATGACATGTTGCATGCACGGACTTTAATACATTAGTGTCCCACATTAGATTTCCAGTTTATTACTTGTTAACGACCTTAAGCATTTCTTGAAAAAATTTGGCAGTATATATTTTGTACTGTAATGTAATTGGTTTTGTGTATTATAAACTTATTAATATATTTTAATCATTTATCACCATGTTGCCTGATAAATGGATATTATAATTATCAAAAAAGGGAGAAATAAAATGGCCATTTACAACAACAATCAACATTATAATTCTAAAAATTGAAAGAGTTAAACATTTAATAATATTTACTTTTTTTTTGCTGTTTTCAAAAATCGGTTTATTTTTTACCTTCATACAAACAGAACACACAGGATATAGTGTACCATGATGTAATTTTATACTTATTGAAGATTCTTTTAAAAATTGTAAAATGTACAGTATTTAAATTATTAGCTCATCCAGCCGACAGGTGATGAGTTTATCCCATCATGTGTCGTCCGGCATCTGTTCGGCGGCGTCCACATTTCACGAAAAGTGCTTCTTCTGTCTCAATTCTTCACCGATTTTTATTCTTTTTGGTAGGAAGGTAGGTCTGCCTGGGGTGCATATAGCTTCTACATAAATTTGCATAATCACGATTAATAATGATGATATGGAGTAATTAAGTCCTAACGAGCAGTTTCCACGCAAATCGCTTCTTCTCCTTCAGTTCTTCACCAATTTTGATTCTTTCTGGTATGAAGGTAGGGGAACCTAGGGTGCATATAACTTCTACCCAGATTTTCTTAATTGCAATTATTATTAATGAAGTTATGGACTAATTAAGCCTTATTAGCAGTTCAACAAAAAGGTCAATTCCTCACCATTTTGGATTCTTTCTGGTAAATAGGTCAGTATTCCTAGGGTGGATATCGCTTCTATATATCGCTTGTAAATAGTTTGCAACATTTATTGCGCAAGGTGGCCCACTTTAGATCGTTCCTTCTGGACTAGACAGGGCCGGAGTGAGCTATGCTGTCACTGACGGTCTCGTTTTATTTTATGAATCATTTCAAAAAGTTTTGTGTGACGTTTCTTCTATTAGTAGTATAAACTCACTGGTCACGTTTTTAGATACAACCATCCACCTGTTGTTTTGTTTTCTGCAGTTCTCTAATCAGCCGATCTCTTGACAGCAGCAGCACGATGCATCAAATCACGCAGATACAAATCAAGAGCTTCAGTTAATGTTCACAATGTTCAAACATCAGAATGGGAAAAATTGTGATCTCAATTTTTGTGTGACTTTCTTTCACCGTGGAATGGGTGTCGGTTTAAGCCAGATGAGTATGAGATTTGAGTATTTCAGAAACTGCTGATGTCCTGGGGTTTTCACACACAACAGTCTCTAGAATTTACACAGCATGGTGCGAAAAACAAAAAACATCGAGTGAGTGAGTGAGTGAGTGAGTGAGTGAGTGAGTGAGTGAGTGAGTGACAGTTTTGTGGGTGGAAAGAAACACCTTGCTGATAAGAGAGCTCAGAGATCAGAAAACGGACAGATTGGTTTGAGATTTTTTGCCAGGAAGGATATAGTAACTCATATAATCACTCTTTACAACCATGGTGAGCAGAAAAGCATCTCAGCATGCAACAGTAGAAGAACACATTGGGTTCCACTCCTGCAGCCAAGAACAGGGATCTTAGAATCAAGAACAAGTTCCTATTAAAGTGGCCGGTGCGTGTATTCTTACCCATCATTTATCACCATAATGCTAATTTAATGGATATTAAAGTCTAACATTATAGTCTAATGGCATTATAATTCTAACCTTTAAAATATTTTTGAATATTGCTTTCCTCTGGTATACACATGCTGTACATTTAAACCTTTTGGAAATGTAAATTTGTTGAATAACACGCCGACTGTTCGGTTTCAGGTTTCTTCTGCAAGCTTGATCTTCTGCAGGTCCACCTGTAAACAAAGCGAGTGAGAGCAGCAAGCAGGAGGTGTGTGAGATTCCCACATGGCTGTCATGTTGACACACTGCACGGTTTAAGTATGCACACACACACACACACACACACACACACACACACACACACACACACACATGCATGCACACACATACCGTAGCTATGCTGAAACAAATCACTACAAAAATAGCTCCTGCATACCTGCAGAATTTTCCTACACAGTTGAACAGAGTTCATCATTCACTGTACATAACATCAGGTTATTTTTCTAACAGGTGAACATGAAACTTCTAGAAGATGTTTCCTGGAGGTCATTACACACCCTACTTTTAACAACAAGCACAGACAGACAGTACCGTGCCAACCAGTACCTGTTACTGTTAATGTGTGGAAAGTTGAGTGTGCGTTTTAAGGTAGTACCGTATGTTACAGGTCATTTTTGAAATCAGGTGAATCTGGATTCACTGAGGTGATTCTAGATTTACCAAGGGGAAATAGGATTTAAGTGTTGAAGTGTTCTCATATGAACCCCCTAAAAAATCCAAGCCCCCTTTTTCTTAATGATGTTGACCGAGATGCTGAACCTCTTCTGCTCCTCGGACCTGCCTGATCCATCCTGATGCCCTACGTCTGGCTGGAGTCTCATCACGTTGCTCCTGTGGAGGACGGCCCCATACGGACATTCGAAAGTCACACTTGGAAGACGCTCTGGACTCTTACAGTAATGCTTTTAAGTCTGAGGACTACAGTCGACTTGCTAACTTTAGGACTGCAGTTGTCAGTTTTGCACTCCAGTTTCCATCAATGAACAGTTTATAAGTTCAATAAAACAGACTTCATGTTAAAACTATAATGAAGTTCCTGGTTTATACAATGTGACTCTATAGGACACTGTTATAGAAGTGAGTTATTTACAGTCACATTGTCTGTTATCACCCAAACGAGGATGTTATCACCCTTTTGAGTCTGGTTCCTCTTGAGGTTTCTTCCTCATGTCATCTGAAGGAGTTTTTCCTTGCCAAAGTCACCACAGATTTGTTCATCAGGGATGAATTAGGGATAAAATTAGCTCATGTTTAAAGTCTTTAATTTTCTGTAAAGCTGCTTTGCGACAATGTCTGTTGTTAAAAGTGCTATACAAATAAACTTGACTTGACTTAAGGAGCCCCCCCCAAAAAAAAATCCTTTTAAGAATGTTGACCTAATTCACCAAGATAAATCTAGAATCTCTAGCTGGTACCTCCAGTGGAGGAGTTTAAGTATCTCAGGATCTTGTTCACAAGTGAGGGAAGGATAGAGCGTGAGATCGATAGGCGGATCGGTGCGGCCTCCGCAGTGATGCGGTCGCTTTACCAGTCCGTCATGGTGAAGGAGCTGAGCCAAAAGGCGAAGCTCTCGATTTACCGGTCGATCTACATTCCGACTCTCACCTACCAATATGGTCATGAGCTTTGGGTAATGACCGAAAGAACAAGATCGCGGATACAAACAGCTGAAATGAGTTTCCTTCGCAGGGTGGCTGGGCACTCCCTTAGAGATAGGGTGAGAAGCACAGTCACTTGGGAGGAGCTCGGAGTAGAGCCTCTGCTCCTCCACATCGAGAGGAATCAGCTGAGGTGGCTCGGGCATCTCTTTCGGATGCCTCCTGGACGCCTCCCTGGGGAGGTGTTCCAGGCATGTCCCCCCCGGGAGGAGGCCCTGGGGAAGACCCAGGACACGCTGGAGGGACTATGTCTCTCGGCTGGCCTGGGAACTCCTCGGTGTTCTTCCCAAGGAGCTGGCCGAGGTGTCTGGGGAAAGGGAAGTTTGGGCTTCCATGTTCAGACTGCTGCCTCTGCGACTCGGCCCCGGATAAGCGGAAGAAGACGAGACGAGACGAGAAATCTAGAATCACCTGATTTTAAAAATCACTCATATGTAAAAAAGAAAAGAAAAAAGGGGGGAGCAGGTGGGGGTTAGGTTCCTTGCTCTACAGGGATGGGAAAGTTGTTGCCGTTCATTCACTCAACATTTTTCATGCTGGTCTGGGAATCGAACCAGTGACCCTCTGGGCCCAAGACTGCCTATGCAAGGCTGTACATAGGCTACAACAAGAAAGAAAGAAAGAAAGAAAGAAAGAAAGAACAACTTTATTCATCACACACTTGTGAAATTCCTCTCTGCATTTAACCCATGGCGACACGGTGGTGTAGTGGTTAGCACTGTCGCCTCACAGCAAGAAGGTCCTGGGTTCGAGCCCCGTGGCCGGCGAGGGCCTTTCTGTGTGGAGTTTGCATGTTCTCCCCGTGTCCGCGTGGGTTTCCTCCGGGTGCTCCGGTTTCCCCCACAGTCCAAAGGCATGCAGATTAGGTTAACTGGTGACTCTAAATTGACCGTAGGTGTGAATGTGAGTGTGAATGGTTGTCTGTGTCTATGTGTCAGCCCTGTGATGACCTGGCGACTCGTCCAGGGTGTACCCCGCCTTTCGCCCGTAGTCAGCTGGGATAGGATCCAGCTCGCCTGCGACCCTGTAGAACAGGATAAAGCGGCTAGAGATGATGAGATGAGATGAGATTTAACCCATCTGAAGCAGTGAACACACACATGTGAGCAATGAGCACACACACACACACACACCCAGAGCAGTGGGCAGCCATGCTAACAGCGCCCAGGGAGCATTTGGGAGTTCGGTACCTCGCTCAAGGGCACCTCAGCCCAAGGCCGTCCCATATTAACCTAACCGCATGTCTTTGGACTGTGGGGGAAACCGGAGCACCCGGAGGAAACCCATGCAGACATGGGGGGAACACGCAAACTCCGCACAGAAAGGCCCTCGCCGGCTGCTGGTTTCGAACCCAGAACCTTCTTGCTGTGAGGCGACCGATAAATTTATCATGTGTAAGAATCTGCTGGCAAACATCGAGTTTTATGGGGCGTGGCTTTGTGCACATGAACAGGAATGGAAGGTGGAGTCAAATGCTAAGTTTACAAAAACAAACAAACAAAAACTTGCAATGTTTTTGTACTTCCGCTTGTAACCCCTAGGGCTCCCGGTGGTGCACCTATTGCCCCTTTGAAGGCGCGTGCAGTCTGATCGAAGTGCCCTGGAGGGGAACGAAGGAGGGCCGGTGGTGCGAGATCATGTGAGAGTGCACGCGCTGAAAAGCGGGTTAGAGAGAGAAAGAAAGAGAGAGAGAGAACCCACACACACAAGCGCGCGCACAGAGAGAGAGAGAGAGAGAGAGAGACCGCAGGGGGAAACAAGTAACGATCTGAGGATTGGAACGGAAATGAGCTCCAGCCTTTGATCGCATGTTTGTGTTGTTTTTTTTCCCTCCCCCTCCTGCGGCGCGCGCGCGACTCTCCCGGTGAACTTGATGCGGTTCGGTTGTTTTAACGGCTTTAACGGCTCTGAGCGGAGCTTCACGCCTTTCAGCCCATTCCTCCTGAATCCATCAGCGTTCACATGTCCTGGAGTTTACATCATTATTTACAATTAATATAAAATATCCTTTAAAACAGAAATCATCATGAGAGGTGAGTTCAACAGTTCTCTTTCTGTCTCTATACTGTATTTCATTTCTTGAATATTTTATATATCCAGTTTGCTCTGATAGTGGAAACATTAGTGAAATATTTTGCATTGAGATTATTATTATTATTATTATATTTTTATGCACCTTGTTTATATATCTTTATTCCCTGCACAGCTGAACTTTTGACAGCCATGAAAGTGACGTTTAACTCTGTTTACTTGGCCACTGAGCGAATTCTGCTTCAATCCCAATCCTCTCCAGAGTCCCTTCATGAGTGCACTACAAACAATAGCGTCCTGCACCCTACCTAGTTCACTAAATATCCTGTGCGCAGTGATTTGAGACGCGGATTCAGTTATGTAACTCGACTGGAAGCAGCGTGATTAAAAAATATGTCTTAAAATGTTTCCTAACTTGATTTTACACAATAAGTTATAAACCCCGGGGTTTATTTGATGATATTTGATCCTAGTTGGTGTTCGGTGTTGCATAAAAACTGCTGTCATTTAAGATTTGTGTGTTCGTGTTCGCTAGCTTAGTTTAGAGATGTAGCACCGCCATGTTGTTTTGATTTAACAACAGCCACTTATTTCTTTATAAATGACAAATATATGGGTTTGTTGAAAGTGTGTCAGTGTGTGTGTCGCACAACATGGCGGCACTAGTGAAGTGTGTCAGTCAGCCGCTGCTCCATTGACCCACTTCTGTCTGTGAGGATTAACCTCACTGAGGGCAAATCGATAAACAGCACACTGTTCTCTACCTCTCCATCTATTCTGAGTGTAAAAGCTGCTGTGCTGGAAGCGACAAAGCCTCATTGTGGATGTAGATTTGAAAAAGAAAGAAAGGAAGAAAAGTTTGGCACAGAAAATGTCAGATGTGAGAAACAGCGGCCTCTCTGGCGGAAGTGTGTCATTACAGCAGAACGCAGGGGTCACAGAGTCCACCTGCTCAGTGAGGTGATTTCCCCGAGCTAGAATACATGCTAGTCAGGGGGTGTTAAGCCGTTTTGACCCTGTGGGATTTTTTTTTTAATTATCCAGCTTTGATTTCGCAGTCAGACAGAAATCATATAGGGCGGCACAGTGGTGTAGTGGTTAGCACTGTCGCCTCACAGCAAGAAGGTTCTGGGTTCGAGCCCAGCGGCCAGCGAGGGCCTTTCTGTGTGGAGTTTGCATGTTCTACCCATGTTAGCGTGGGTTTCCTCCGGTGCTCCGGTTTCCCCCACAGTTCAAAGACATGCAGCTAGGTTAATGTGGGGCAGCCTTGGGCTGAAGGTACTTAACCTCTGACTGCTCCCCGGGTGCTGTAGTATGGCTGCCCACTGCTCTGGGTGTGTGTGTGTGTGTGTGTGTGTGTGTGTGTGTTCACTGCTTCAGATAGGTTAAATGCAAAGGAAGAATCTCACTGTGCTTGAAGTGTGCATGTGGCAAATAAAGGTTTCTTCTAAAAAAAAATATATGGGTGGTATAGTGGTTAGTGCTGTCGCCTCACAGCAAGAAGGAGTTGTGGAGTTGGCATGTTCTCCCCGTGTCTGTGTGGGTTTCCTCCGGGTGCTCCGGTTTCCCCCACAGTCCAAAGACATGCAGATTTGGTACAATGGAGCCACTGTTCGGTACAATTCATGCAAGCTGTAGTGGTTTCCCAGCCATAATGTATGTACACGCACACCTCACGATGGCAAAGTTAAATAAATTAAATCCTTAAGGCAGCTTCATCGTCTGAGATGCTATGGTAATGGCCACACATGTTAGTCTAGTATCAGGCTCTCTATCTCAGCAACACTGTCAAGTTTGGTGTCTTTGTAAAGCATGTCAAGGAATGTTGCACAAGCTGCTTCGGTTCCCAGAACAGCAGCTTGTGCACCAGTAGATCGTCTTGTGTGGCGTGTGCGCTTCAGCCTGCTCTCTCAGTTTTTGGTGGTAGCTCTGGGTAGGCTTCCCTAGACTATTTTGTTGTTGATCTTGTCAAACCATTTTGCAGATTATTTTGCAAAAGAATGCATACTTGCCAATCCCCAGGAGGCTGAAAAGCAGTAGATCAGACGGTGTAAAATGGTGCATTCTCCTGCATTCTCTCTTACCCCTTTTCCACCAAATCAGTTCCAGGGCTGGTTCGGGGCCAGTGCTGGTGCTGGTTCACAATTTGTTCAACTTGCGAGCCAGCTGAGAACCAGTTTGCTTTTCCATAGCTCGCGATGCTAAGCGGAGCCACGTCATTACGTCACTGTATACGTCAGTTACGTCGCTGCATACGTCAGTTACGTCGCTACGTTTGTATAAACCTTGGCGCGAACATCGTAGCAACAACAACACGGAGAAGAAGCAGCAACAACAACAACAATAATAATAATGGATGACTTCGTATTTGTACAGCTGCTGCTTCTCGCTGCTTAAAAATGGCGACCTTTCGCGATCTTGCTATTGTTGTTGGTCTTAACAACTCCACCCCCCCGCTGACGTAAGCGGTTCTTTTCTCTGGCCTAGTAAAGAGTTGGTGCTAGCCTGGAACCATTTTTTCTGGCCCCAGAGCCAGTTCTTTGTCAGTGGAAACAGAAAACCCGGTTCCAAACTAAGCACTGGCCCCGAACCAGCCCTGGAACTGCTTTGGTGGAAAAGGGGCATCTGAGTGCTATATTTGAAGAAAATTGATCTAGAAATCAGACTGATGTACTTCACAAATTCACAAAATGCTGCTTCTCATCTCACCTTGATGCTTTGATACATGGCTGATCCAACGACCAAGTCGCCTTGAACTTGTTGTCGTAGCAAATCTTTTTTTTTTTTCCCCTTTCAGAGTTTTCATTGTTCGTGATCACCAGATATTGTGTTTGGTTTTTACAAACACTGGCACGATTTGTTGTAACACTTGAGCTCATTGCTGATTGGCTAGAACCATAACGAGAACCAATGGAATGGCGAGAGAGGATAGAGCGATACAATTTGGATTCACGCTATATACAGTACTCGTATCCCCTGTGCCGAAATCACCTGACACGAGATCAGAAGAGTGAATCCAACAATGTTCGCTGATCATTTTGTAATGTGGTAGTTTTTAGAGCTAAAATTGGTAGGCGGTATTCACCTGTCAAAAGCGGTAGACTACGGTGTGAATCAGTAGAGTTGGCAAGTATGAGAATGTTTGTGTGATTGACTTGCTCAGGGATCAGACTACATGATTGACAGACTTCCAGCAATTGGCTTGAATATGAATATCAGGAATGATGAGTAGGCCTTGTAGTGTGACATAGTCAAAGAACAACAGTGTGGTGTCCAGGACGTCCTACGATACTCCGACGAAAAATCAAGCATGTCAGAATTCTTTGTATTTTCTCCTATGATGTTTTCCTTGATAGCCGTGATCGACAGTTTCTTGACCCTCCTCCTCAATGATGCGCAAGGACGTGAATGATGGTTGGTCGGGGTCAAAATTGTAGTGTTGCCAGTCTTCCCGCCAAGACACAGCAAGAATTTATGTCACTATGATCTGACATGGTGACCATCGTGAAAGACTATCATGTAGTCTGATCCTGGTATTAGTGCCACCACAAAACCAAAAGGTGGCTGATGATGATAAAGTTCTCACAGTGTCTGGAATTTCTGACTAAAATCCACCAATTGAAGGACTGCATAGGGTGACACCAAACTCACAGGACAGCTACAAATACTGTACAAACAGAAATGCAAATTATCCATATTAATTAATATAACTTTACAAGCCAACATGCCTGGGATCCTTGAACAATGAGCTGCAAAGCTATCATACATGCTAATGGGCAGAAAGAAACATCTTTAATACCTCAAGCTCACTTAAAGATTGCATTGCACAACGTTGCATGTTGTCGTCTTTTCCTTAGCCATGAACAATTCCAAAATGTGTGTTCGGCCCGGTTACTTTTCTACAAATGGCTCATTTGTGTTCGTATTTCTGGACAAGCCTGGATTGATTTACTGAGTAAAGTAAGGGGAAAAAAGTACTCCTTTTTTTTTTTTTTTTTTTAATCGCAGTATATTTTTAGAGAATTGTTGCCATATACTGATCTGGAGAACATGCATTATCACACAGTTTGTGATCAAATTTGTTCCAGTCTAAATTTATCTTAATTCAAATGTTGTCTGTTGTTGCATGCAGACATCATGGCTCTGTATCATGCACGTATTTAGAAAATGAACCATTGTGTCACTTGTTAGCGCGAACAGAGCGTATCGAAAGCAAACTTCAGACACAACACACGTCTTGTCTGAGTTTCCAGGCACTGCTCTCCAAGTTCAAGTCCTGTACTTTTATTCAAGGACATGAAACTGTTGCTGAACCAAACTGTGATGAAATTCATAAAAAACAGATATTTGGAGGCCACTTTGGACACAAAAGCAATTCAACTTGAGACAAAAGTAAAAGAAGCCTTGTTGATCTTTATTAAGTATTAAAAGCCTTGGTATACGTATCGACGGTTAAGGATCTTGGCTGCTGATTGTAAGGTTCCCAAATATCGCTATTGAACTTTCTAGACATTTCCACAGTATCATATTGCCCATTATTTATTAAAAGAAAGAAAGAAAGAAAGAAAGAAAGAAAGATTGGTAATGCATTCTGGAAATGCACTCCGCCGTTTCCCAATGCATGCATACTGACTTGCTGAAACTGCTTTATTTATCTTGCTTTTATTTATTTGTTGGTTATTAGCTCATCTGGCCGACAGGTGATGAGTTTATGCCATCATGTGTTGTCCGTCTGGCGTCATCCACATTTCACAAAAATCGCTTCTTCTCTCTCAATTCTTCACCGATTTTAATTCTTTTTGGTAGGAATGTAGGTCTGCCTGGGGTGCATATGGCTTCTACTCAACTTTGCATAATTGTAATTAATAATGAAGATATGGAGTAATTAATCAAGCCCTAACGAGCAATTTCCACACAAATCGCTTCTTCTCTCTCAATTCTTCACCGACTTTGATTCTTTCTGGCATGAAGGTAGGGGTACCTAGGGTGCATATAACTTCTACCCAGATTTTCTTAATTGCAATTATTATTATTAATTAAGTTATGGACTAATTAAGCCTTAATGAGCAGTTCAATAAAAAGGTCAATTCCTCGCCATTTTTGATTCTTTCTGGTAAATAGGTCGGTATTCCTAGGGTGGATATCGCTTCTATATATAGCTTGTATATAATGTATATAGCTTGCAACATTTATTGTGCAAGGTGGCCCACTTTTGATTGTTCCTTCTGGACTAGATGGGGCCGGAGTGAGCTATGCCCTCATTGATGGTCTCATTTTTATTTATTTATAAAAGTCTGACTTTCCAGAATGAAAATTAACAAGCTGGTTTTTGGGACGTACCTACCCACCCAACCACCTACCTAAACTTACCCACCCTTCTTCCTTCCTTCCTTCCTTCCTTCTTTCTTTGATGTTCTAGTTTGAAAATGAACAGTACACATGCAGTGTTTGGAATGGAGCTGATAATCATACATCAACTTTCTTTCTTTATCCATCCATCCATCCATCCATCCATCCATCCATCCATCCATCCACTTCATTACAGAGTTATTGAGTTAAGAAACGCCTATTGTTTCAGGATGAAGATGAACTTGGCAGTGTTCGTGTTTGGGACTGAGCTAACTGTACATTGTTCTTAAAGCCATATTCGTCATGATTGAGTATTGAATACACTGTCAGAAATAGGGGTACATTAGGAGTCTATTTCTGTCCCCCAAGGTACAGTCTACACTAATGTACCCTCTAGGGCTCATTATTGGACCTCAGGGTAACTATGTGTACCTTTTTAGGGCCAAACAGGTACATAGATGTTCCCAAGCAGTATATAAACAGTACAAATCAATACCTTAGAGGGAACTGATCCAGTGACAAGCCGTTGTAGCTCTAAAAGTACAATAGTGTACTTTTATTTTCTGAGAGTGTAGTTTACTCTTGAGCTGTGTTCAGTGGATAATTAGACTAAACCATTCCACACGGCCTTTTTTTTTTTTAGAAACACACACTTGAGGACAAAGGGCTTGACTTAAAGATCCGGGCCTCTGTGTTAATGTTTTATGAGTGAGTGAGTACAACGTGGACTGATACCGATTCGGCCTCGGGCTGCCTGCGGCTCGGCTGCCGTTCTTCCTCTCTCACGTTGCAGGCGTTATTGTTGATATCAGTTTATCATGATATCATGAGATGATCTGTTTTAAGCTGTGGGGTGGTGTGATAAATTCACAGTGTGATAAAAATGAACATGTTAGAGTGTCAGTTTTCCTGTTCTCTAAGAGTATCAGGTACATGGAATGCTAGAACTGTTTACAGTACCAGTGTAGAAATATCTCATGTGTGTGAAACAAAGCACTTCACTTCAAAACAATGTGTTGATTGAAATGTCATTGTCTGGGTCACTACACAGGTATTACTGGTATATCGAGAAGGAAATGTGCGATATCAGTACAAATAAACAGTTCCCATATTTAGCCTTTTGTTTACATGAAAACTGAAAAGTGATACTTCTCTGGAAGTCAGATTTATATTTTTTTTAAATCTGTCAATAAATAAAATGAACCTAGACAAATGTGTGATAATATTTATTCATTTAGGGTAATGACTGTTAATATTTGTATTTCTAAATACTGTGTTTGCTGTTCTGGACTCATGTATGAACGAGTGGTTCAAACCCTTCTAGAGAACTTTTATTCTGATTTTTTTTTTTTCACCCAAGGTTTTCCAAGAGAAAATCTTAAGACTGTCACATTAAAGCTAGTCGGCCTTTTGATTTCATAAAACCTGTGAAATTTAGTTCGCTCTGAAATGTGGTCATTGTGATATACTAGTGCATCTCAAAAAATTTGAATATTGTGAAAAAGTTCAATATTTTCCATCAGTTATTTAAGAAAGTGAAAATGTTATATATTATAGACTCATCTCATCTCATTATCTCTAGCCGCTTTATCCTTCTACAGGGTCGCAGGCAAGCTGGAGCCTATCCCAGCTGACTACGGGCGAAAGGCGGGGTACACCCTGGACAAGTCGCCAGGTCATCACAGGGCTGACACATAGACAACCATTCACACTCACATTCACACCTACGGTCAATTTAGAGTCACCAGTTAACCTAACCTGCATGTCTTTGGACTGTGGGGGAAACCGGAGCACCCGGAGGAAACCCACGCGGACACGGGGAGAACATGCAAACTCCACACAGAAAGGCCCTCGCCGGACCCGGGGTTCGAACCCAGGACCTTCTTGCTGTGAGGCGACAGCGCTAACCACTACACCACCGTGCCGCCCTATATTATAGACTCATTACACATAAACTAAAATGTTTCCAGCATTTTTCTATTTTAATTTTAATCAGTATGGCATACAGTACAAAAACATAAAAAAAAAAAACCATCTCAAAATATTAGAATATTTCATTTTGAGTTTGAGTAAAACAGTATGAACACAGTGCATCTCTCGGTCTAGTTCAGTACACACAACCACAATCATGGGGAAGACTGCTGACTTGACTGTTGTCCAGAAGATGATCACTGATGCCCTCCACAAGGAGGGTAAGCCACAAAAGGTCATTGCTGAAAAGGGTGGCTGGAAAAGGTGCACAAGCAACAGGGATGGCCGCAGTCTTGAGAGGATTGTCAAGAAAAGTTGATTCAAGAACTTGGGAGAGCTTCACAAGGAGTGGACTGAGGCTGGTGTCAGTGTATCAAGACCCATCACAAACAGACATCTTCAAGAAAGGGGATACAACTTTCGCATTCCTAATATCAAGCTACTCCTGAGCCAGAGACAATGTCAGAAGTGTCTTATCTGGGCTAAGGAGAGAAAGAAATGGACTGTTGCTCAGTGGTCCAAAGTCCTCTTTTCAGATGAAAGTACATTTTGCATTTAATTTGGAAATCACAGTTCTAGAGTCTGGAGGAAGAGTGGAGAGGCACAGAATCCAAGGTGTTTGAAGCCCAGTGTGAAGTTTCCACAGTCTGTGATGATGTGGGGTGCCATGTCATCTGCTGGTGTTGGTCCACTGTATTTTATCAAGTCCAAAGTCAACACAACCATCTACCAGGAGATTTTAGAGCACTTCATGCTTCCATCTGCTGATGAGCTTTTTGGAGATGCTGATTTCCTTTTCCAGTAGGACTTAGCACCTACCCACAGTGCCAAAACTACTACCAAATGGTTTGCTGACCGTGATATTACTGTGTTTGATTGGCCAGCCAACTTGCCTGACCTGAACCCCATAGAGAATCTATGGGGTATTGTCAAGAGGAAGATGAGAAACACCCGACCCAAAAATACAGATACGCTGAAGGCCACTATCAAAGCAACCTGGGCTTCAATAACACCTCAGCAGTGCCACAGACTGATCACCTCCATGCCACACCGCATTGATACAGTAATTCATGGTAAAGGAACCCCAACCAAGTATTGAGTGTATAAATGAATATACTTTTCAGAAGTTGGACATTTCTGTATTGTAAATCCTTTTCTTGATTGATCTTAGGGAATATTCTAATAATTTGAGATACTGGATTTCTGATTTTGGGCGGCACGGTGGTGTAGTGGTTAGCGCTGTCGCCTCACAGCAAGAAGGTCCGGGTTCGAGCCCCGTGGCCGGCGAGGGCCTTTCTGTGCGGAGTTTGCATGTTCTCCCCGTGTCCGCGTGGGTTTCCTCCGGGTGCTCCGGTTTCCCCCACAGTCCAAAGACATGCAGGTTAGGTTAACTGGTGACTCTAAATTGACTGTAGGTGTGAATGGTTGTCTGTGTCTATGTGTCAGCCCTGTAATGACCTGGCGACTTGTCCAGGGTGTACCCCGCCTTTCGCCCGTAGTCAGCTGGGATAGGCTCCAGCTTGCCTGCAACTCTGTAGAACAGGATAAAGCGGCTAGAGATAATGAGATGAGATGAGATTTCTGATTTTCATGAGCTATAAGCCATAATCATCAACATTAAAACAAAAAAGGCTTTAAATATTTCACTTTACATGTAATGAATATAGAATATATGAAAGTTTACCTTTTTGAATTAAATTATGAAAAAAATGAACTTTTTCATGGTATTCTAATTTTTTGAGGTGCACTAGTATGTTTATTTCTGTAATACCTCACAAAATATCAGGCCATTCTGTGGCTGGGAAGTTATTTAATTTGAGGGGATTAAAGCAAATAACGTGCATGAAATCGCTCGCTTCACGCAGTCAAGCAGACAGAGGAAGTCCGTGTGCGCATGCGCAGGTTTACCTTCTTCTTTTGGGTTTTACGGCAGCTGGCATCTACAGTGTTGCATCTACAGGTTTCCCTTTGAGCGTGCACTGAGTTCCATCATTCTGTCGCTAAACGAACAGCTGATCACACCGAGGTGCTCGCTGAGCGCCCATATTTATTAGTTTGGTCCTGCGTTTCCTTTCCTTCATATATAACATAACGTCTTTTCTTCTCACTTTCTTTCCATTACTGTAGTCGCTCTTTCACGTTTCACGTTTATTATGGCGGGAACGGTGCTGATGATAGGATGTCTTTATCCATGCACCCTAACCTGTATTCAGGCTTGGTTATAGGCCTACTACCTGTCTTCCGTGTATGTGGCCTTGTCTATATAAGGGTGTGTCTTTATTTTTAATTGTTTGCACTGAGGATGGTCTGATTGTGACCGAAACGTTTGTACTTTTCACTTTGGTAGCACTTTTTGTTTGTTTAAATATGCAATAAAAGTGCATTATTATATCGGCATCTAGGTGTGCGAGTTCCCTTTGTTTGTTTCTAGTTATTCTATTGGAACTTATGCACCCACCAGGTATCAAATTTAAAAGGCGTGGTACCTTCATTGGAAAGCACCTTCATATATAACATAACATCTTTTCTTCTCGCTTTCCGTTACTGTAGTCGGTCTTGCACGTTTCATTCGCACACTCACGTCCTCCATTTTTCTCTCCTGTTTCAAATTTGTATCCCACAATGCCTTGCATGAACGGGGAAAGCCCACCACGTGATGCATGATGTAGTATCTTGAATTGGGTCATGGTGAAGCAGGAAAAAATAGCGGAGAATTTAGGGCCACGTGGAGATAAATTCATTAATTGTTCTATTTTAAAAAACTCATAAAATTGGAAGTCTGTGATTTGAATTCAGTAGCTTTCAGTCCACTAAACAAAAATAATTGGGTGTCGGGGAAAATTCTTTTTATGACCTACACTTGAAAAATCTGAAAGGCAGTCTAGCTTTAAAAAGTTATAGTCCTAATAATTCTAAAAATAAAAGTACAAAAAGTAAAGATGTTAATACTGTATATTTCACCAAATAAGTAAAATTGTTTTTTAAAATGTTTCACTTAATGTTAGTGTTCTTGAAGTCCTCAGAGGTATTCAAGGCAAAAATGTTGAGTTATCTTAAACATTCAGCTTGGCTAATTTTACTTTCATCATTTTTAACCTGGATGCTAAATGGAGTTTTATAAGCTACAGTATATTTAATAATTGTGTGCAGATTCTCTCTCTGCAAGCCTAAATATGTTTAGAACAAAAATAAACACCTTTAACCAACTTCACATGGTGTGAAAGTAAAAGAAAATGAATGGAAACTAATAATTTTGTCCAAAAGGTCTATTTTTATTGTATTTTTTATACAACTGAAATGAATACAAAGCAAAACACAAACATTAAAAATGTAATACTGAAGCCCTTTTTTTCCCCTCTTTGTAGCTTGTGGCGACTAAATAAACACCAACACACATCCGGAGCTTTAATTCAGTCCTGTTACTTATACGGAAGTGCAGTTTCATCTCCGTGTCCATATTTAATGAGAAACAGTGGTGTCATTCCACAGTCTTACTTTACCAGCTCCGGTACTGCGACAACTTTAATCAGTCACATGTTAAAATATGTATAGGACAATGTTTTAGACGACATAACATCACTTTATTTAATCAAACTTGGTTAGGTTGCTGTTAACTGGCTAACTGATTAACTGATCAAGTCCTCAGTCAGTTCCAGTTATAAGACATCGTCACGTTTGTGTAGTATATAGTGAGGGGGATAACATTTTAATTTGTTAATAGACAGAAAACGATGACTCTCAAACGAGTGTTTATGATCTACAAAGCTAGCCTGAATTAGATTCACCTTTAAGGCTCGTTTTTTTATACATCATGACAAATAACCCAGTGGTTTTATCAAATATCACAGTATTACATTTAATTCCTGCTAAATAACCTTGATAAATTGTTCTATCTTGTTATTCAGCTCGTAAAACCAGCCTGCTACTCTTTCAGAGCTGCTCATGTTTGCAAATCTGTTTTATGAGGTGTCAAAAAAGAAAAAGGAAAACTGTAGTGACTTTCAAACAGACCACACTGAAGTTTATTTTTATTTTAGGAATTAATTTGTAATAAAAAAAGGTTATCTTTAAAAAACCTCTCTCAAATAAAACTAGCATGTTGACTTTATCAAGCATGCTGAAACAAAGCTAAAAAGCTAACTTTAGGAATCCAATCAAGGTTAGCTACAGTATATAAATATTATATGTTAAACGAGACTAGCTAATAAAAACTGGCTAGCTAGCAGTAGAGAAGAACCCAAAACACAAAGTTAACTAACTAATGCTCAGAAATATGTTGAAACACGCTGGCTAGGCAACATTTAGAATACCAATATTTGTAGCCAGACAAGCTAGTTAGATAATGTTAGAGATTATACCAAACAAAACTAGTTAACAAATGTTGAAGAATTGGCCCAAAGAAAACTAACTAGCTTTTTTACATGCTTAAAAATGCTCCAAAATAAAGCTATTTAACTACTTAGCATTCACAAATGTCCCAAAGTTAGCTAGCTAAACTTGGAAAATTACCACAAGCATAGCTAGCTAGCCATATTTCAAAAATATTCCAAAAGAAAGCTAGCTAACTAGATAACACATTAGAGAATATCCCAAACATAACTATACAGGCATATTTTATTTAAAAAATATCCCAAAATACAGCTAGCTAGTTAGCTAATGTTAGAAAATGTACCCAAGCATAGCTAGTAAGCCATATTTTTAAAAACTAGTTATTTAGATAATAATAAATCTTTCAAATAAATTGAGTTAACATTAGAAAATGTCCCAAAGTTAGCTAGCTTAATTTAGAAAATTACAACAAGCATAGCTCGCCAGCCATAATTGAAAAAATATTCCAAAAGAAAGCTAGCTAACTCGATAACATTAGAGAATATCCCAGACATAACTATACAGACATATTTTATTTAAAGAAGTGTCCCAAAATAAAGTTAGCTATCTAGAAAACATCAGAAAATATTCCAAAATAAAGCTAGCTAGTTAGCTAATGTTAGAAAATGCACCTAAGCATAGCTAACAAGCCATATTTTTAAAGCTAGCTATTTAGATATTAGAAAACATCTCAAATAAACTAAGCTAACATTAGAAAATGCCCACAAGCCTAGCAAGCTAGCCATATATACACTACCGTTCAAAAGTTTGGGGTCACTTTGAAATTTCCTTGTTGAAAGAAAAGCACTGTTCTTTTCAATGAAGATCACTTTAAACTAATCAGAAATCCACTCTATACATTGCTAATGTGGTAAATGACTATTCTAGCTGCAAATGTCTGGTTTTTGGTGCAATATCTCCATAGGTGTATAGAGGCCCATTTCCAGCAACTCTCACTCCAGTGTTCTAATGGTACAATGTGTTTGCTCATTGCCTCAGAAGGCTAATGGATGATTAGAAAACCCTTGTACAATCATGTTAGCACAGCTGAAAACAGTTTAGCTCTTTAGAGAAGCTATAAAACTGACCTTCCTTTGGGCAGATTGAGTTTCTGGAGCATCACATTTGTGGGGTCGATTAAATGCTCAAAATAGCCAGAAAAAATGTCTTGACTATATTTTCTATTCATTTTACAACTTATGGTGGTAAATAAAAGTGTGACTTTTCATGGAAAACACAAAATTGTCTGGGTGACCCCAGACTTTTGAATGGTAGTGTATTTTTTTTAAATGTCCCAGAATAAAGCTGTCTAGACAACATCTCATCTCATCTCATTATCTGTAGCCGCTTTATCCTGTTCTACAGGGTCGCAGGCAAGCTGGAGCCTATCCCAGCTGACTACGGGCAAAAGGCGGGGTACACCCTGGACAAGTCGCCAGGTCATCACAGGGCTGACACATAGACACAGACAACCATTCACACTCACATTCACACCTACGGTCAATTTAGAGTCACCAGTTAGCCTAACCTGCATGTCTTTGGACTGTGGGGGAAACCGGAGCACCCAGAGGAAACCCACGCGGACACGGGGAGAACATGCAAACTCCGCACAGAAAGGCCCTCGCTGGCCACGGGGCTCGAACCCGGACCTTCTTGCTGTGAGGCGACAGCGCTAACCACTACGCCACCATGCCGCCCATCTAGACAACATGAGAAAATACAGTAAATTCCCCAGATAAAGTTAGCTAATGTAAGAAAATATCACCAAGCATAACTAGCTGAGCTTTTTTTTTTTTTAAATGTCTCAAATAAAGCTAGTTAGCTAGCTAACTAAATATGCTCAGACAGAGCTAGTTAGATTATGTTAGAGATTATGCACAGGTGTAGCTTGCTACTGTAAATAATATATTAGAAAATGTCCCAAAAAGCTAGCTAGGTAATTTTAGGGGAAGTGTTATGCTAGTTAGAACTGCAGCTAGTGACACACTGCTCTCGATGTAACAATTCCTGTTATCATTGTGTACATGGTGTACAGATTTCAGCTCCTCGGTGTTAGTTCTGTACTCTGACATAAATAGACAATGATTGTAAACAAGACCTTTGGATTTCTGCCAGACTAGTTCACTTTTTTTTTTTTTTTCAGAAAGAACTGGACATTCAGCACTGATACACTGATTACGATTTGGGGGAGATAAGGAGTGTAAGATTATATACAGCTTCTCTCCTGGTGAACATCTTATCTCATTATCTCTAGCCGCTTTATCCTGTTCTACAGGGTTGCAGGCGAGCTGGAGCCTATCCCAGCTGACTATGGGCGAAAGGCGGGGTTCACCCTGGACAAGTCGCCAGGTCATCACAGGGCTGACACATAGACACAGACAACCATTCACACTCACATTCACACCTATAGTCAATTTAGAGTCACCAGTTAACCTAACCTGCATGTCTTTGGACTGTGGGGGAAACCGGAGCACCCGGAGGAAACCCACACAGACACGGGGAGAACATGCAAACTCCACACAGAAAGGCCCTCGCCGGCCACGGGGCTCGAACCCGGGCCTTCTTGCTGTGAGGCGACAGCGCTAACCACTACACCACTGTGCTGCCCGCCCTGGTGAACATAAACCCTAATAAATCTAGCCTTAATTATCTCTCGGTGGTGACGATAGCTGTGTAGAACACACCAAATCAAATTAATTTTTCTCCCGTGATTGTGACTAAATGAAGACTGACGCAGATTCAACATTAGCACTTTATTCAAAGCTCAGTAGAGAGACTTGCGGCCAAATCTTTACCCCTGACCAAGGAAATGAGGGTGGACTGAAGTTCAAATTCCTTTAAAGGGCTGATGACACGAACATGACTCTATGCAATTTCTTAAATAAACTATACAACATGGCAAACATGTTAGATTTCTGTTATAATTACGTGAAAAGAAGCTGTTGTTACGCGAATATCCAACTTTTAATTGCACAGCGCAAGAAAACTGGGTCCGTGGCTCGCGGCCATGTTGTGACGTCAGCGGGAGAACACGCTGCGGTTCACTGGCTGTTCTACTCTGGTTCTACTCAATGGAAATGGCGCATGAAAACGCCGGTGAACTCTCTAGTGCTAGCTCTTCCTCTTCTGGGAGTCTAGAATTGTGTTGATCTCTTCCAAATAGAATCTATGATAGCCTACCCTCTTTACCCTTTGCCTCTCGTTGCTAGGCGGCAGTTACATGAAAGCCGCAAGCTTTCACAAGCAAATACATGACTGATATCACGCCGACTTTATGATTACATTTATGATTATCATGTAGAATCTATAGCTCTACGTACCTTTATCTTATGTCGTTTCACAACACATGTTCTGACAGGAGGACTGTCTTTGGATCCGGCATAGCTACTAGTAGACCCCCTCCGGAATACTGGCAGTGTTGCCAGATTGGGAGGTTTCCCGCCCAGTTGGGCGGTTTCAAGTGCATTTTGGTGGGTTTTGAACATATTTTGCGCTGGAAAACTTCAGCAATATCTGGCAACACATACTGCTGACGTTTTCCTGTCCAAAATATGTTCAAAAACCCACCAAAATGCACTTGAAACCGCCCAACTGGGCGGGAAACCTCCCAAACTGGCAACACTGTGTAGGCACTGCTGATGGTAGTAACACACGTTTGTGCTGAACTGAACACCCAAGTGATTATTTTAAGCTGGGAAGGGTGTCAAAACAATCCAAATCGAAGTGTTCAGAGCACAGGACGGATGTTGGTGAGGGCTCCCACTTGTCACGAGTGCGCCTGACTTGCTTCACCCACTTCGCATGCAGCTCGGGATCTCTGGGAAACTTGAATAAACTTACCCCATCCTTGTGGGTTTTGGAGCAAAAGCCGGCAACACAACACGAAGGCATAATATATACAGTATATATATATATATATATATATATATATATATATATATATATATATATATATATATGTATGTATAATAAAAATACTAAACTGAACACCTGTCGCATCAACAACAAACTGGTAAGTTAGGAGGAAGGTTCTTTCGCTGACGTCATATAGCTCCTCCTCCTCTTTCGTCTCCTGGGTGCTGCAGCCCTGTCAAATTTGCCCAAATAGCCGCGTTTTTTATCATAACTTGTAAAATAGGTGCCTTCGTGAATTAATATATGGATCATCGGGAATTACTTTTCATGTTATAAAACATTGCCAAAGATGTCAAAAACGTGTCATCAGCACTTTAAAACTATTGCATGCCATTTGTCTGTGAAGATTCTCAGTCATCCAGGTCATAGTAAACTGTGGGTGGTAAAAGGGAGCAACTGGTGTTGCTCTCCAGTTGCTCTCTTTTACCACCCACAGTTTGCATGCCAATTGCAATTATTACTGAACTAAATGTGTAATGTCCGAGGGTGTTTTCACACTTGGAGTATTTGAGTCTGCACCCAGGATGGATTCTGGGATTGTTTGAGGGTGGGGCTCATTATCACATTCATGTTTGCGTTCACACTGAATTCCTTCTGAACTGTAGCTTGATTGCACAATTCCATACATCACTTTTATCATGTTGTAGATTTTCCATTGTTGTTGGAATTTAGTTCCATTTTTTTCTAGTGCATGATTTAGTATTACTGTTTACTTTAACAGTGTGGTGCGCTGTTTATTTTTGTAGCGCCACAACAAAAGAAAGATTCACATATGTCGATTTTAAACAGGACTTGGCTAGCTAGGCAAATTAAAAATGCCTCAAAACAAAATTTACTAATTAGCTAATGTGAGAGAACGCATGCTCAAAAAATTGTAATTAAACGTCTTAAGTAAGGAACAAAAAATATTATACCTAAATGTTGCAGATTATCCCAAATAAACCTAGTTGACTTTTTAAATTTCAGATTTTCCATCATTACTGATATTTAGCTCCATTTCTGAAAGTAAAATCCACCAGTTTTAATTCATCTCCACAGGAATCTTTTTGCATTTTTTTGACAACAAAGATCAGCTGAATACAAAATAATTTTCTATTCACTACATGTGCTCCCTACATAGGATGTAATCCAAAATAGTGCTGTAATCCATATATATAATATATTATTATTATATTGACACGAGTGTTTTACTGGGAAATACACAACTCATATTTTTCATCCGAGCTCCATCGGGGACATGGAGAGCCAAAACCAGGACATAAATCTCTGTCTGTCACTCGTGAGGAAATCAATGATAAATTGATGTTTTGATAAATCTGGGGACTTTTTGTTTGTGAATGTGTCGATATAATAAAAAGAAAATCAGATGTTGGATTGAAAATATGAAGTTTATCTTCTTGTGTTGAAAAACTCGGATTTTTCAGACAAAATACACTGTGGATCTGAGTGACATATTTCACTCTGATGATGTCACTCCCGGAGTTTTCCCGCTGATTAGATGCGCGTTCAGTGGCGGAACAACTGCACACAAGGCCCCGGGGCAAAACACCAATCAGGCCCCCCACACACATGGCGAAATTGCAAACAAACAAATTAGAAGGCTTGCGGCATATAGGCCTGCTCAGGCTATATCTAACAAAAATCAGTTTTTAAGAACGTAGCCTTTGGACCTAGCCATGGCGAAATTGCAAACAAACAGAAGGCCTGCAGCATATAATCAGGCTATATTAGAACTGAACTTGCTGAAAGTTTTATTATTATTATTATTATTATTATTATTATATAGGCCTACATAGCCTGTATTTTCCATTCATTTTTTTATTATGTTCCAAATAGACACTAAACAACAACAACAAATCCAGCAATCATGAATGATACACCCTCATTGTGTAAGCACATCTTCAACTACAAAGCCGACACGGAAACCTGCGTTCGTCATTAAAAAGGCATTCGACGCGCCTTACGCTCCACAAAGTCGCCGACTATTTGAGGGATGTTAAGCGCTCTTGCTCGCTCATTCTCAATTGATAAAATGGCCAATCCACAAAGTCTCTCTTGACCCATTGCGCTCCTGAGATAATTTTTTATCAATTTTAATTTGGAGAAAGAGCGCTCTGCTGTCGCAACTGAGACGGGGAGAGTGAGAAAAAGCAAGAAGGCCGTGCACACCTCACTAAATGTAGAAGTCACTGCTGGATGATCTACTACCAGCAACCTGGCCAGGCTAAGCACAGATGTGTGTCTCGCTATCTGCTCCGTGGAACAAGCCCTAAATGACACTAGTTGACCAGGAAAGCTGGAGTCAATATCCCGACTATCCCGACTGGAGTCAATATCCCGACGGGCCACTTCGTATAGCTCCTCGTCCTTGGCATGCTGGAGCGTATTTGGATGAACAGCCTCAAACAAATGAACAGTCCAATTTAAACTGACAAACCTTTGTGACAGCTGCTGAATGATTACATCAAGGCATGCATAGAACACATTCACCCGGAAATAATGTTCTGCATCGGAAAGCCGACTGTCTTCGCTAAGGTGATCAAAGTGGCGCTTCACTTTTTTCAACCTGGTGGCTACATATTGCGTTTGACTGCCCCATTTCACAGCCAATGCCAGAGTGGAAGCCTTTGCCTCATTAAACTGCTCCCTGTACTCCTGTAGAGTTCGTACAGCATTCTGCAATAATGCAGACGCTTTGAGGAGATCAATGGTCTTCTCCTGCAGTAACTTTGAGATGGCATTAGTGCACTCCAAAATCTTTGTCTGAAGGTTGATTAAAAATATGAACTGAAATTTAGTAATGGCCTTTTTAAGTGCATCTGCCTCATCTCGTTCATTTGTTTTCTCGCTTGTTAGTGAGAGCTTGTCGAGAGCTTTAATGGCGTCTCAATATCTGTACTTTAACGCAACAAGCGCATCGTAGTGGGAGGACCAGCGGGTTGGGCAGAGGCCTTTCAAGGTTATGTCCCTGCTCTCTGGGCTCAATAAGTCGCCAAGTAATGCCCATCTCTTAACATTGCTGGCAACCACATCATAAAACTGTCTAATCTCTGGGATAGTTTTGACAGAATCATTCAGTACCAAATTCAGACAATGAGCCGCACAGTGCACATACAAAGCAAGGGGCTCCCGCTCCGCTATTCTTGCTTGAACACCAGAATAAATTCCGCTCATGTTCGCTGCCCCGTCATAACCCTGTCCACGGCATCTGGAGAGATCGAAGCCATTCCCTTCAATGCAGCTAATAATTCGGCCCTCCAGTTCAGAAGCGGATGCGTTCACAGTTATCTCGAATCCAAGGAAAGCCTCAACTATCCTGATATCTGTAGCAACACCCATTTCGTCAGGGTTTTTTTTTTTTTTTTAACCATGATAAGAATGTGTAGCAAAAATGAGAGATATATCGGTCAACTAGTCTGTAATCATGTGAAAACTTGTAGGTTTCAAGGAATTTCCAATGAAATCACGTAAGGCATATTTATTGGGAGGGCCTGAATGTCAAAGGGTGGGGCCCTGTACGGCTAGGGGGAGGGCCCAAGGCCCAGGGGCAATGGCCCCGCCTGCCTCCCCTTTAGCTCCGCCCCTGCACGTGTTGTCATAATGGTGAACTGGTTCAAAATTAAAATTCTTTTGATTAACTTGCATTTTTTTTGTGTGTGTGTGAATGTGTCCATATAATATAAAGAACATGACACGGTGGTGTGAAGGTATGAAGTTTACCTTCTCGTGTTGAAAATATTTTCACTCCTACCCTTCACTCACTTGAGATCTATATATTCACCACTCAAAGATAAACTTCATGTCTTCATATAACTGTGTAATATCTATGTATGTATGTATGTATGTAAGTTAGTTAGTTAGTTAGTTAGTTAGTTAGTTAGTTAGTTAGTTAGTTAGTTACCAACCAACCAACCAACCAACCAACCAGCTGGGAGGTCCGTATCATGAAATACCGTGACCGAGGTCTTGAAAGTACTGAGCGAGGCCCTCTGGGCCGAGGTCAGTATTTAAGGCCTAGGTCACAGTATTTCACCATACGGACCGACCTTAAACTGGTAAATAATATATTTATTTTTTTCTTTACCAAATTCTAACAGAAAACGAGAGCGCCCGAAAGGGAAAACCGAGTTGAGGCAAGCTGCCATTTTGAATCCTCATTCACGGCTGTAATGCAAATGGCTTCCTCCTCGGTATACAAGTGCACTTCCATGGCAGGAAAATAAAACTACATTTTGCCGCCTATGTAGTCCCCTATTTATACAAAATTGAGTCATTCAGGATTCAGCCATGCTTTTGCTCGGTGTTAGCAAGTTAGAGGTTTTTAGCTTTCTCCTGAAATGTTTTATTTTATTTCTTCTTCCTCAGGGTAGTAAAACTCGCTTTCACTGTGAACACTGTTGTTATCGCTATCCATGCTGTAAAATTAATGCTATTCTCCTGAGAAATGCGAAAATAAATGTTGACAAATATTGCTACTATGTTTGTTGTTGTTGTGAACGAGCGAGTTCCCAGAGGTCTGTAACTGGGGTCCGTACCATAGGATACGGACCCACTCGCCAGCCAATCAGAACGCGGGATTTGATGGAAACTGGACCGCAAAAAAAATAAATTGCATTATTTACCTCATAGATTGCAATTTAAGAGACTCAAAATAAATACATTTGTTCAGGAAAACACTTGGGTTTAATTTTCTTTACAGGAAAAAAAATGTTTAGTTCCATTTTGTGAAGTCATGTTCCATAAATAACATGCAATATCTTTTATACATCAAGAAATGCTCATGCTGGAAGTGGGTCAGTTCTCACTGGAATGCTTTTTGTTCTTTTGTGGGCCAGATTGATCTTATTTTATTTATTTTTTCGTTGTGTACCAGCACTTTGTGTAAGCTCCAGGTATTGCTCTTTGCCTTGCAGAATCAAACAGACAATTTATTTATCTTTCTGTCTAATAATGACGGATTTGTTTTCAGCATATAGAAAGTGTGATTCTGTGAGTTTGGTGGTGTTTACGGCCTTAGATTTGATTGGATCGGATCAGATTGGACTGGCACGCTTGTTAAAATGGAGGTGTAACTGCCATGCATGTGTCAAACACGTGCTTCAGAAACACTGTAATTTGGCCTGAATGGAGTTTCAGTCCGCACCGTCATGACCCGCAGCACAGTGCAGAGCGAGCAGGTGGCACTTTAAACCAAGATCTGTGGATATTTGTAGTATATATTTTTTAAATATTTGGATGTTTTTATTTTAATTATTTAAATAATTAATTAGTGTCTTCATGAGCCTCTGAGTACCTCAGAGTACCTAACATAAATACTCTGTACTGCACAGTCCTCTGTACACTTCCGTATTTTATACTGTCTGGACTTTTTCCCACAAATAAAACAGTAAATTACTGCTTATGAAGTAAATATAAACAGGTGACTTATTATTAGTAGTAAGAGAAGGAGGAGGTTTTTTTTTTTTAATCTAAATTGATTATAAAGCCAAACACACTCAGATTTATCTTAAAATCTGACCGGCTTCCTACATAACATGAAAATTGTGGGCAAAGAAGAAAAATGCATGCAGAACTAATAATAATAATAATAATTATTGTTTTTTTTTTTTGGGGGGGAAGCCATAGCCTAATGGTTAGAGAAACAGCTTTGGGACCAAAAGGCTACTGGTTTGATTCCCTGGACCAGCAGGACTGGCTTAAGTGCCTTTGAGCAAGGCGCCTAACCCCCAACTGCTCTGGCAAGAGTGGTGGTATACCTTGTGTCTGATTAGCCAAAGAAAAACTGATGATGTGGATTATTAGTTTGGGCATTGAACCTGACCAACTGAACTGATTATTATTATTATTATTATTATTATTATTATTATTAAAGGGGGGGGAGGGGTTAACCTGGAAATTTAGGGAAAGGCCAATGGCTAATAAGATTTGGTAGCCATGTGTGAAACTCAAATATTTTCACTCGATCAGGCCAAATATGGTCTTTATCATATTACTGTCTTTTGTATTTCATTGCAGAGTTTTTCTATTACATTTTTGTCATCGAACAGTTCTTTTATATCATCGTTTAGTTGTTTTATTCCTATAATAATCATAATAACAACAACAGTATATTAGCATTATCCAAAACAAAGTTTGGCTCTTGCAATGCTAAAACTATCTATAAAGTAAGACAGACATATGACATAAAAAAAATAGCCTTAGACATGATAAAAATTCCTCCCGTTCCGCCTCCTAAAGACCCGATTATCAGGAATTACTTTAACTTTTTAAATCGTTTTTGTCTTTCTTGTAATTCGAAACACAGTTTTTGGTATTTTCCTATCTTTTCATTTTGCTTCTTTAGCGCTGTCGCCTCACAGCAAGAAGGTTTCGGGTTCGAACCCAGCGGCCGGTGAGGGCCTTTCTGTGCGGAGTTTGCATGTTCTCCCCGTGTCTGCGTGGGTTTCCTCCGGGTGCTCTGGTTTCCCCCACAGTCCAAAGACATGCAGTTAGGTTGATGTGGGGTGACCTTGGGCTGAGGTGCCCTTGAGCGAGGTACCGAACCCCTGACTGCTCCCCGGGCGCTCTGGTGTGGCTGCCCACTGCTCTGTGTGTGTGTGTGTGTGTGTGTGTGTGTGTGTGTGTGTGTGTGTGTGTGTGTGTGTGTGTGTTCAGTGCTTCAGATGGGTTAAATGCAAAGGATGAATTTCACTGTGCTTGAAGTGTGCATGTGACAAATAAAGGTTTCTTATTATTATTACATGATAATTTATGTAAAGTGATGCACTGTTTGGAGATGCAGGTCTTTTTTTTAATTCTATTTTCTTTAAATCTATTGGTCCACAAATTGATTTCACAAATCAAAATGCATCTTGTTTATTCTGTGGATTTTTAGAGCCCCGGCTGGCATTAGAGCGTCTATAAAAGCAGGTATTTCCATAATATCCATTGAAACAAAAATAAAAATGATGAAATCGTGGACGGAGAACTGTCTCTTCTGCTCGAGCATGTTACAGTCCTGGCATCTCATGACAGAGTTTCAAAATTACATAACCATGTGTTGAAACCGGTAACACCAGGGTGCCAAAAATAGGAGTACCAGCAATTTCTTCCCCACTTTCAGCACTGAGCAGTGAGGGTTATTAAACCAAAAGGCTGAGACAGGACGAAACAATTAAGAGGTTCACATAAAAACAAATGAACAAACAAACAAACAAAATAACCTTAAACATGAATTGTGAGCAGTCGACCGCAGTGTGTGTTCTGGTGAAAGTCGACTGAGGCCTGGTTACAACACCGCAGCTCGTCTCAGCCGCGGAGCCATAACACACTAAAAATAGTTTTATGAGCGAGCATCGAGTTCATGTTCCTGACGTGCTGCCACAAGTCATGAGCTAGCATGAGTGATTAGGACTTTTTAAGAACATGATCAGCTGGAGAGAGACGGGGCTGGACAATATGATGTGTATCGTGATAACTGATTGCGATAGCGATATCACGTCGTCTTCAAACATTCAAATACATTATCGTTTAAAAATGGTGGCATTTTCTCGAAAGAGACGTTTACTTAACAGACTTAACGTTTATGGAAGGCGCCTCCAGTGTCAGCGCTTTAACAGTCAGAGTTAAAGAGGTACGGTAAGTTTAAGTCTTTAGGCATTTTCAGGACAGAGGAGTTGATGCTCATGAGGGACAGACTGTTTATAGCTGCTATAACATAAGCAAAAACGGGGACGAACTCATTTCATAGACGTTTCATAACATTAACTATAAATAGACAAAAAAATGCTGTTATTTAATAAATAAATATTGTTGGGAAACTGCTGTGGTATAAGAGGAGTAAAACATTTTTAATGCGCGCTCTTCTGGGAAAAGAATCTGCTTTGGAGTGGGAATACCGCGGTACCACGGCTTCATCGGATG